>NC_133986.1:4020000-4217500 GCF_047716275.1 Strix uralensis
CTGCCACTGACCCCATGCTTTGGGAACTACGGTCTAAAAAGGCTTGGTTCATACTTTCACATCATCTCTCTATGCTAGTCTGTATCAGTGTTATTGCACCTTCATAGTATCAAAAACACGTATTGGTTTTATTGTGCTTAATTTTAAAAACAGTACATTTAAAAACAACCAAACTTAGATCTAAGTTGGGTATATAAAAATATACATGTAACAGCTCACATTATACAGTATAAAAGAAAGCACCTGTGTGGAAAGCTTACCCCTTTCTTTGGAAGGAAAGCTGTCTTCATGGAGTTGCTTCAGTAACACGTGCTTATACGTATATACATACAAAACAAGAACTTTAGCCACATAAATCTGTCCTCATGTGGTAGGACAGAAGGCCCAGGGGGGCGATATGTCTCATTCTCTCTCCATCACAGAACTGCTGCCATTCACACTGTGTGAACAAGAGTGTGGCTTGGGTAAAGTGCGAAAAGCGTGAGATAAATTATGCTTCATGTGGCGTATTTCCTCCCAGAAAACAGCATAACCAACAGCCCACAAACAATTCTACACTATTCTGTTGTCAAAAGGAGCAGCTGTTGCTATGAACTCCACAACCCTTGCTGAGGAAGGCTGGCAAAGGGTGTTGGGCCACGTGTGCTGTGTCTGCACTGTGATGGGGATTAGAGAGAAGGGCCCATGGTACATGTTGCACTTGTAAAGCTATGAACCAGAGGGTTGCTGGCTACCTTCTGCAGCACCTCTGGCCCAAACTGGGAGAGAAAAAGTATGTGGAAAAAAGGGTTGTTGATTTTGTGTCAAACCTTTCTCTGGATAGGAGGGTCAAAGTATAACTCTAAATTTTTATATGCTATTAAAAAAGATGACTAAATAACTTAGTCTGTTTAAACATTAGGTTTCCTTCTAATCCTAGCTGCATTTCACTATAGTAGAAGTGGGTATTTGAAGAAAATATTTCACTATTAAAAATCCTTATGTTTTTAGAAGTGCCTTTTCCAGTAAGGCTCTAATCTATTAGGAAAAGTTACCTTTTTTTTTCAAAATAAAACTATAGTAATTAGATATTGTATTTAACCATGTGAAAAGAGTAAAAAGTTATTTCTATGCAGTTTCTGAGGTAATAAGCTGGCATGTTAAAAATATATTAATGCAAGTCATTCAGTTGTGAGTGTGTCCCTTGCCCATCTTCCCCAAAAAAAGGGGATGGACTTGGTGATTTCAGTAAAATGGAGAAAAGGTGTGTGGCATACTGGTTGGTATACTGTATCATAGTTCATCATGGTTTCTTGTGAGGTCCTCCCCATAATTAGTAGCTTGACTTCCAACGAACATATTCCAGTTGTCTAGAACCTCCTCTTTCGTTAGTTTTTGATCCTGGTGGGAGGAAAATAAAATCTCTGAGAACATTTTCAAAGTTAAGTAAAAAAACACCAGCACAGACTTACAAGAGCCCTGGGAAACAGCTAGTTCTTCAAAGCAGCAGACTGCAGGTTTGGGAATCATTGTAGTTGTCACGGTGGGTGAAATTTGGACTCAGTGTAAGGCAGAAGTTCCACTCGCTTCAGCTGGGTCAAACTGCTAATTGAAAGTTCTTTGTAATTAACTCACTGCCAAACAGTTATATGCTACCTCCTATGAAATGTATCTTTTATTTTTCTCTTGCAGTCTAAATTAGCATATAAAAGCCATGACCACTCTTAAAAGGAAAAAAATATTTCTACTGTGTCAAAACTTCCAGGTTTAAGATGATGATAATTTCTTATCTAACCTAATGAAAGCAAAGGGAACTTCTAGAGCTGATAAACTGTGTTTTACTACTTTTGTGATTCTAACCCTACCAACTGAAATTGGCATTAATGCACTAGCAATTCTAGCCTCTAAAACTCCATTTAAAGTGTACTAATAAGAAAAATTATTAGGAATAAATTCTTGCAAGCTGCTATGTTTAAAAAAACCCACATCATCTTATGTAACTTTTAAAAAAAGTATAGTAGAATACTAAGTACCTTGTCTACATCCGATTCATAGACTAAGTGCCTGGCTTCAGCTAGTGCATGATCATAGTCTTGTGGGAGAATCCAGTGCTGAATCTCCTCTTTGTCCATCTTTCCATCCTTGTTGAGGTCACGAAAATCTGAAAACTGTTCACGCTCTGTAATCACCCAGTCAGGCTCTGGTCCACCCTCTTCATTTGCAAACATATCAGCTGGAGAAGAAATAAAGGTCTCACTCAAGTTGTATTTAATTTGCAAATTATGCACAAACTAAAGACGTTTGCACAGTGTTCTTCAGAGGAAGACTAAACTTTTCACTCTCTGCACAGCGTTTCTTTGTACAGAAAATGAAATGTGGGGTGTAAATAAAGTAGCTGCTTGTATCTTCTCTCAGGTCTATTTCTTCACTGCTGGTGATTCTGTCCATTCTTACGTGACCCTCGTATCGTAACTGTGCTCTAGTGGTGAGGCTAACATGAGAGGTGAATGTGTTGAAAGGCCATCATCCACTGAATTTCAGAACGAAAAAAATTCTTTTAAGGATCTTTAGTTGAATAGCCATCATAAGCTTTAGGAACTCAGCAATTTTATCTTGTCCTTGCCAGCAAATGTTTTTGTGGATAAGATCAGACTCCAGCCAGCAGACAGTGGTTAAAGGAACAAAAGGTGGAAATTTAGGAAAACAAAAATTGCTAAATGGAACTTGAATGTTTTTGCCCTGCTTTTAGAGAGGTCTGTGTGAGACATCTTGGTAGATGAGTCCTTTTTTAACCATGCAGTGCTGCAGCATACTCTAGTAGAAGGTATTCTTCTACAAAGACCTGGCGAAGTCATGAATCAGTGGTGCATTCTGTGTGAGAAACCACAGGCAGTGAGTGCACTTGTCATAAACTGGTACCACGGGATGGAGTACCATTTGTGACACAGGATGCACAGATTACGTACGTGAGCTGCTCTGTACGTCAGTCCTGTGCTATATTTAAGAAGCATCAGTAGGAAAATGCCACAGTGGCAGCAGCTATCTGTATAAACGGAGTTGGGAGAGTAGCAGTGATTATTAAGAGCAAGTGATGTGTAACTGTTGTTTACAGCATAGGCCTTCCAAATGATGAGCAGTGTGTCCACTTTATTCTTCTGGTCACTGTGCCCACACAATTGTTACCTGCTCAATAGGGCTGCTTATTCCTCAAGCCTTCCACTTTTCTACTTGGTTTTCAAGGATGTGCTAAGGAAAAGTGCACCCCACAAGGATGATCTCAGGGCCAGAGGCTGGCTGGTATCTATAGGAAGTATAAATGCTGGTCTCAAATCTAGGAGTAACCTCCCCTGACCCTGCGGTGTGAACACGTACACTAGGCTGAAGTTCTCTATTGGTAGAACTGTGCACAGTGTCCCTGAAATACTCTGTTACCTGCTCATGCACAATAAGAATTTAGTTCTCTCTGCTTAACATGACTAGGGATATTTTGCTTGGCTGCTTGTGCAAAATCTAAACCAAATTTTGTAAAAGACAAAATAGGAGGAAGGAGGGAGGAATTTTTCTATAACCTTCAGAAAATTTCCCCATCAAATATCTGATCTAGAGACTGAAATTTTTGGACTTCTTTTTGTTGTTCCTTATAAAATACTAATGAAGAGATTTGGTTTTCTCCTTGTTTCTTAACACCAGGTTCATCAAAAATAAAAAATATTACATCTGAAAAAGGGAAGTAGGAATATTTAAGCATAGTTTTCCTCAACTCATGAAGAAAACTTCAGACAACACATTCACTTTCTTTTTTTCATTTTTTAAAGTGCAAATTATATTGTTTATTTGAAGCAACTGACATGTCCTGTCAATTTGATTTTTATCATCCTTGCCAATGTGAGGTGATCGTGACTAGAACATTCTATGTTCCTATCTATAGAAGACAAGAAAAACCAGCATTCACATGGTAACAAATGTTGACAATTACCTTATAATTATATGTAGGTAATGTCACTGAATGAACTGAAATTACTGTGGAAATTATGCTGCTCTGTTATTTCAGTCATAAATGAATAGCATTCACATTCTGAGGCTAAATATAATTTACAAGGAATAGAAGCCCCCTGCCATTAATTAACGTGTGTATATTGTTCCTGATTATATGTGAAGTGATCTTTATAGCACCACCAGAAACAGAAAGATTCATCTGAGTTTGCACTAATGCTTTCCTGGTGCTACTTTTCTTGATTTAAAACATCAAAGTGAGTGCAGTGGGAGAAGTTAGCTTTTGGCATCAGCACAGTGATTCAAAAGGCTAAAACGTATTACGTACTACTGATCTCCAGTCCTGCTTCTGTTTTGGCTGCATAGGTCTAAGTGCAAGACAGCAGCTAACTGCCTAGTGTGACTGAAGTTTGTGCAATTAACTGTGACTGATCTGCTGTTGATTTTGTTCTCTTACTGCCACTGAAGCAATGCACAACTGACTTTCACGCACATCACAACTTCTTTGAGAATCTTAAATCTTAGTGCTATTTTTACACAGTTCATTTCTAACGCATCTTTTATTTCTAGAAGAAACATAATGGCATCACCATACAAATCATTAGAGAAGTATGGGTTTTTACTTACTAATTAAATTAGGAAAGTAACTAGTGGAAAAAAGGTGAATTTTCTGTTTTGCAATGTGTGCTTCCTAGATATTTTACATAGTCAAGTACCATTGAAACTTGGGAAGAGACTAATTCACTCTCTGATCCTCCTGTGTTTCTAAACAATGCCTTCAAAAAGCTGTTAATGTGGTCAAATATACAGAGAGTATTCCTGTCATGAAAAATATTATTCCAGACCTTCTTAGACAAATTATACAAGAATAAGAGGAGAATCTTATGTGTAAAGTGTAAGGAACCTTTTGCCGGTGATGTTGCTATCTGCCTAAAATGAAATTAAACTTTCTGGGTTGGATGGTTGATTTAAAATAGTTGAACTGGAACACAGAAATATTCATCTTTGGGTTGTTACTACTGCTGCAAATTTGAGAGAACATGGAGAAACGGACTGGAGATTATATAAGAAACAAATCTCAACACTTACCAATGTATTCATCTTGATCCACAAAACCATCCTCGTTTTTATCTATGTCTTCTAAGGTTTCCTGGAAAATAGTTTTGCATCAAAGTAATCAAGAGAGAACTGAGAATTCTGGCTGCTTGCCTCTTTGATCATTTCATGTTTTGAGGCCTTGACCTGCCCTTGTACACAGGCAAATGTACTCTCACTGAATCCAGTGTAATTGTTTACACAATGAATATACAAATATCCTTTCATGTTGAAAAAATTCCCTGCATGAATGAACTGGACACCACGCTTAAGGTTTAAGCTAGGGGCAGATACAAGCTTGCATCAAACACTTAACTGCTGCATGTCAGCATACCCTTCTTCTTACTTTGGTGTAAGCCCGTGCCCCGAGACTGTTTCTTGATTCCATCTAGGAGCTGTCGAAGTGCATTTAATAAGTCTTTCTTATACTGAGAGCTCTAAATCAAGTGAATTTCAGAACAGGCATCCCTCTCTGTTCCCCCACTTGGCTATTATGCATGCGTGTCTCTTTCTAAATCCTGCATGGAAAGGTTAGAGAAGCTTTTCAAAGCTCATCCAAAAAATAAAAGTAAAATAATGTAATTGGTTTTGCTCTGCTTACTAAGACAACGATGTTTTTCATATGCTCAAACTCCTCTGGGTGAAGGAAAGCAGTGAATTCTTCACGAGTGGCAGCTAAGTCTCCATCCAGATCTGCGGTTTTGAATCGTCTTTCATCTCTGGGCAGCATTTTTTTAAAACTGTGCTGATCGGTTGCATCTTGGAATTCTTCTGGATTTTCTGCAAATTAATCAAGACGATCTCAAAACTGTATTCCTTCTAAAACATATTACCACAAAGAAGCACCCCAATTTGCTGTTAGAGACTAGAAATAGAAAGGCTTATTGCCAGAATACCTGCTGTGTTAAAATGGAACTTCTCTTTCCTGTGAGGTCAAGCACTTGGTTTGATTTTTTTAAAGGTGACTTAGTAGTATAAGTAAATGTCTGAGTAAGCCTTCTGTTGGAATCTAGGGTAATAGATTTTGCAGTATTGTATATCATCCTTCATGGATTTTTTTTTTTTTTTAATCTGCTTTTATAAGCACTGCTTAGGCAGTATTTGGGGTAGATTTCATTCACAGAAGTTTTATTCTTCTTAGGAATCAGTATGAGCTACACAACTTTTCAGTTTCAAAAAGCAAGCAAACTAAAGGAGAGTAGTTTCAGAAGCTGGCAGACTGACTGAAATTATCTAACTACTACGCCTCTGCTACAGATAACCTAACAATTAGTTTCAGTTTAAAACAATGACATTTTTTCAGGGTGTTCAGTGGCGTAAAATGAATGGTATTTGATATAATTTTTAAAATAGGATCACTAAGCTGACTTCAAACATGAAAAATACTCATAACAATTTCATAATTTGCATGTTGGGAGACAAACACAGTTGAGAGAGACTAGGCCAGGAATCACAGATGGGGAATTTTAAGTGTGCATTAACACAAGACCACAATGTAGTAGCTGTCCTCTGAATATCGTGAATTACAGAGAGCAAAGACAAACTGCTGAGAAGGGCTCCCGGGGATACTGCTGCAGTGATTATGTGGAAATAGTTCCTTCCACAAATGTACTAAGCTCCATTTTAATCTAAGGTAGACTTTGGAATTATTACTGCTACTGGAAGCTTGCTCCAGAAACTGCCTCTACGGTAGGTAGACATTGTCTTCTCATTTCCAGTATAAATGATCAATTAATACCAATTTGTTGTTCTGTCAGCACTGCCCTTTTTCTTAGGTGATCTCTTGTCCTCCTTTCCCTTCATCAACTTATAAAGAGCAAAGGGAATGTATGGGGGGGGGGGGGGGGTGGCGAAATTCAGATATTTCTTTTAATACATGTTTCTTTTGCAAGATTTCTTAAGGATTTTCATTTGCAGTTGATCACAGTCTGAAGTATGTTATTCTGCAAGAACTATTTTAATCAATAACTTTTTAGATCCAGCCTAAATTTTTAGCATCTAGAATCCTAAGAGTTTAGAGAGACTGAATTAACAAGTACTGGTAAACTATACAATATATTATTTTTAATTTAAAGTAACACTTTTAATGTTAAAAAAATATATATTTCTAACTGGAGGAGACTTTAATTCATCTTTGTCAGTACATTTAATAATCCCTCTACAAAACCTTCTGTGTTCTGTGACCCATGTGGAAATGGCTGCAATAAACAACTACGAAGTGCTTTTGACCTCTGAGTAGCCATAAAATTTAATGCGATTTTTCAAGTCCTAAATGTGATACCAAACTCCTGTTGACTGTAAGGCATGAAATCATGCCTTATAGTCTCAATAGTCTTTGAGCATATAATCTGAAAATGTTATCTTACCTAGATAATAACCGTATGTGGCTTGTTTGTATTCTTCCCAGGCAATTTTATTGTCCTTGTTTAGATCATAGTCTTTCCAAACTTTAGCCACATTTTCATAGATATAGCGTTTCTGTACCCGTTTAATCCAGTTTTTTAATTCCTCTGTTGTGAGATAGCCATCTTTGTTGTCATCTATTCTATCCACAATCTTCCTGTAAAGAGAGATCAGCATCCTTAAGAGTTGACAGAAAAACAAACTGCTTGTCAGTACAATTTTAGCAATCTTTATCTGGCCCTGATGTTCCACAAAAACTGAGTGTTCAAAACTTATACAGCTGTCCTACTGGCTAAGACTTTCTTGCATTTTGCAGATTATTTTAAAGGATATGTCTCTATTCATTATTCAATATTGCTATGAATAATTGAACTTGCATGATTGAAAATAGTGAACAAAGTACCTCATATAATACCTGGACTTCTTGGGTTGTATCTACTAACTTAGGGGTAGCTGTTCACTCTCCATAGAGAGTGGCCATGCTGGGCTCAGAGTAGGAGACACTAATGGCAAAACCACAGGAAAAAGCTAGGATTTCATGGACACCTGCAGTTTCTCCTGTGGCTCCCCAGCAGAAAAGTGTGTAATGCCTGGAAGTCTACTTTTTCCCTTTAATGGAGGTGGAATTACAGTCAGTCCTAGTTTCCCACCTCATAATAAAGAATCTAGAGGGCACACATAACAGGTACACACAACCTGCTACCACAGAGATTTAAGCTGCCAGTCTGCAAAGACATCTGGTGACAAAACAAAGGAAATCATTACTATGAAGCAGCTGAAAGAGGAAGGCTTCCCCTCTGCACCTGATGTGAGCACAACTGTATGTTGATAAATTCTGGCCTTGGCCTGTATAAAATAAAAACCAGAAATGTTTCTATTGTGAGGATCTGTAACCATCTTCTATGTTTTCTGAAAATGACAGGCCCATCACAAACAGCGGGGAGAAGGTTTAGAGGACTACAGCCCCACTCCCTTAGCTCATCTCCAGTCCCTTAATGCAGTCTGGGGTGCTGCACCAGGATTATGTCATGCTTCTCCAAAGCCAGGTGAGTTGTGGTACCGCACATGGATGGGCAATGTGCATTTCTTCCCTTGTCAGGTGTGGGAGGACTGGGAGAAGGGATGCCCCTGTCACTGAATCTGTCATAAGGGCAGGTGCGCTCCCAGGTCATGATATGATTATGGGCTGATATGTGCCACAATCTCAAACCAAGATCATACTGTGCAGCTGGTCCTCCACTAAGTCTGCAGGTAGTTGAGTTTGCTGGGCTTTTTCTGTATACTAGCTAGTTCCTTTTTGCTTGCCGGAAGAAGGTGAGAGGACCTTTGCGTTACTCCTGTCTAGCCCTGGGATTCCGATCCCAGCACTGGTCATTGGGATGAACAACATGCTGCCACCTTTATGAAGAAAGGTAAAATAACTTACAAATGCAGCAGCATGCACTTTGGTTAGAGCAGCAGACCATACGTTCTTGTCTTCTCCCAGAAAGCATTTAAAAATATCTTTTCATTAAATCTGTCTTCTTCCTAAAAGCCAGCCACTTGCTGAGAGGTGACACTATTTGTAACCCTCACTGCAGAGGTTGCTCATAACGAAACTGGGTTTTTTCCAGCATATCTGATTATTAAACCACACTAAAATGAAGACAGTGAAGTGTTTTTAAGATCCTCTACCTCCCAGTACACTATCTGAAATTACAAGGTTAGGAAGTGCTGAAAGTTACAAAACTTTCCCACAGGACTCCCCAAGGTGCACACAGTGAAATGACTAAAAGTTAAGCTTCCTCCCTTGCTGAGTTAGTGTTTGTAAAAACTGTTTAAAACCACCTCTATTGTTAAATCATATCCCCAGCTGAAGTATCTATACTGGTGTAAGTATAAGTGTAGACCAATTTAAAAAAGGCATGTCCATTTTAGTGGTTTTATGAGAATCTAAGCCATAGATCATGTATGCTGAGAACATTGTTTCTTTTGCTCCTTCTTGAAACAATGTAGATGAAATTGGTAATTTCTGATAACCACTTGTATCTTGGTGAGTAAACAGATAAAGTAAATAGTAGTGACAGCTTCCAGAAGTATCAAGAGGTTAGTTGGTGAGATAACAGTGATAGAGCTTATGATGGAACTCGGCAACCATACAATGAGTAAGCACCACTCCCTATGGAAGGGAAGTAAAGGTAATCTTACTGAGAACTTGCAGATACTTTAGACGATTTTCTTGTTAGGAACTGCATAAAAGGATCTTTCTTAAATGACTGTTAAACTTAATTCTAATCAGTGATCTGACTTCCCGTAAGTGTAAAGGAGGAAGAAGGCAACTGCTGCACGCAACTGTTCTTGGTGTAAAGAGGAGCACGGAAGCAAGAGCAACGCTCTAAGACGGTGGGCAAAGATGTCACACATGGAAAAGCTGGGGGAAGATGGCTTCAAGTGGACTTCTAAATGGAACTGTAAAGAAGGAATGGTTTAAACCTGATTCACACTAATACAGTCCAGCAATGACCCAGAGGTAAGGAGCTGTAGCAGCAAAGTCCTCCAGCAGTGGGTGAGGTCCGTGTCTGCCCAGCACCGGGCACAGCACCACAGCAGCTCCCTCCTCGAGGCTTACTGCTGTAGGGCCAGAAAAGGCAGGAGAGAAAAATGCAAAGGTGATGATCTGTTAGTTGCTCGTTTGCAGAATCAGCGGGGTGTGCAGGAAGCCTCACCGAAGAGGCATCACTGGCTATACAGGGGTACGGGGTGCTACTCCCCGAGCCCCTCAGGCTGGGAAGGGGCCAGTCTCCCCTGGGGCCGGGGAGCTGGAGCGGGCAGGCAGCGCTCGACACCCTCCAGCCGCTGCCCCTGCTCTGGCGCAGCCCCCTGCCGCCCCCGGGGCGCACAAGAAAAGGAGGCAGCTCCCCCCCCTCCCCGCGCCGGGCCCTCCCCCTGCCACGTTTCCGCAGGCCGCCGCGCTCTGGCCGCCGCCCGCGCCTCTCACCCCAGCCTGTCCCGGCTCTCCTCCGGGCTCAGCTGGTCGAAGCTCCGCGCCTCCTCCTTGCCCAGGAAGGCCTCGTGGTCGTACTGGAAGCCCGGCCGGTCCTCGTGCTGCGCGGCGCCGGGCCGCGCCCGCTCCTGCCGCGCCGTCGGCTTGCCCAGCCCGCCCGGCACCGGCAGCAGCGCCAGCACCAGCGCCAGCCGCCACTGCGCCCCGCCGCCCGCCATGCCCCGCCGGCCCGGCCCGGGCCTAGCCCTGCCCCGCGGGCGCCGCGCACCCCGAGTCCCGCCGAGGCGGCAGTGGCTAGCACACCTCCGCTGCCCGGCGCCCGCCGAGGCCGGCCCCGGTCATCGCACCCGCCCCGCCGCTCCCCGGCCCCGCTCCTCCCCCGGCCGGTCACGGGGGGCGGCCGCGATTGGGCAGCGGCCGCCGGCAGCGCAGCGCGGCCCGGCCCGGCGCCACGTCTGCAGGGCGGTGCGAGCCGAACGGCGCCCGGCGGCCCCCCGCCGCCGCCACCGGGGCCCGAGCAGTTTTTGCCAAGGAAGCCCGGAGAGCCGCGGCCGGCGCTTCCGAGCGGGGAACTTACCGCCCTCTGCCGCTCTTGTCACCGCACCGTTCTGAGCTCAGGCAGTTACAACCCCACCTCGGCACAAACAGCGGCTCGCGCCTGTTTCTCCGTTACCCCGTGTAGTTCATTCATCCAGAGTTACCTGGTTGATGGTTTCTGCTGTCATCATAAATTGGTTCGGAAAGGACAAAAGTGTGATTGTTTTCTTTTCGAGGCAAGTAACAATAAGGCTACAAGTTTAAAAACCCTGTGGCTCTGTCTTGAGTGTTAAAGCAAGCTGATACCCAAAAAATGTGTAAAAGAAAGGTAGTCAGCACTGTCATAGAGAACATTTATCGTGACATGGTCACTGTCAGGGAAGCAAGCTCGGGATCCTGAAAACTGCAGGAGAGAGAAAGCCCAAATCATTCAGCAGAAAAAAAAATTTTGGTTTTTCCTTAAATAGCAATTTATTTTACTCAAGATTGTAAAAGTCTCTAGACACAGGTAATGGAAATTTGCACCTAGTATAATTCCTCTTCCTATGTTACATCCTTAATTCACTACGAGGGAGGATTGTCATTCTATACGGCATGTTGTACGTTAACGATCCTGTTGTAGGGGACCTATTTTAAACTGTATGACCAAACTGTGCAGATAAGCATCACCACTGGAGCTTGTCTGTCCGTTGTTACTTTGGACCTGTGGCTACTACTAGTTTCAAATTGCAACGCCTGGCTTGTCAGCCTGGTCCGCAGGGTATATGAACCATATTTATGATGTGGCCTTTGGCTATACCACTAACATTGACACCACAGCCACCCTTCCACTGTTGTTACCCTGGCAGACATCCTTTTGACCTAAACCTCGTGTGTAGCTGAACTTTGCCTGGCACATGGCTTGGCTGTAATGACAGCAAAAAGGTGGTGTCAAAGACTTCCACATTTGCTGTTTTCTTCCTTTTATGACTCGTGCAAAGTGTGAACGAGAGCCATGCAGGACTAGCGGTGGTTTTGCCTCAGAACCATTGGTGAGAGTAGCAGATTTCAAACATTTATACTGTCAAATACGTTAGTTTGTTACTTAAGTCTAGGCAGAGTGAAACGCTGCTGCACCCTTGCACTTCAGTCACACGAGCTGCCCTTTGCTTTAGGCCTGGATGGACGGTCCTCTGGGTGTGTCTGTACACCCGCAGCGAGCGAGTGCCTCAGTGTGGTTTTGGTGAGAGCTGTGATATGCACATGGCAGCTTGAAATGATTCAGCTGATCATACCAGCTGTGTTTGAGTTTACAAAGTAAGATGCAATGCTTTTATTGTTTGGGGGTTTTTTTTTGTATTAAGCATATACCTGTAAAACAATGTTTTCATTAACATATTCAGGAATCTCATATTTGTGCAATAATTCAGATATGGCTCTTTCTTGTGTCTTGGTCTTCTAATGTTCCTGTCCCCAATTCCTACATCTATAAATGTTGTTTCTAATGTTACTCCGAGGTGAGGCTGGGCTGAATTTTTACCTTCTCAATCCACATGGTGCTGGAGTGTGCTGCTAGTTAAGAGGTAAGTCATTTGCATGGGTAACAGGTATGTTTTACTGCCTATTCACCCCATCAGTGTTGTAATCAAACATCAGCTTGATGTTTGATCTTAATAGCAGAGGAATATGAAGTTATTTGAGGAACATGGGAAATGAATCTATATGTTCTGTTGTCAGAACAATTTGGAGTTGCTTCTGTGAGAAAAGCTACGGTAATAGCAATGCAGAATGGGCTAAGTGCATACATGGTCATTCATTTGAAAGGCTCCAGGCATTGGAAGGGTTTGCCTCAGGGATATGGGTTCTGGCCATCGGAACATTTTAATTTTGCCCTGTGTTTGGGTTCAGGTGTGAGTGAGCCCTGAAATCCGGTGATCTTATGAAAGATGGGAAATCATGAATGTTCTGATCCCTCCAGACTTGGTTTGGGACCATTGGTAATAATAAAAATTTGATTGATCCAATGTGACTTTTTGTGGAAAAGGAAAGATACTGCTATTACTTGTCCTTAGAGGGCTGAAGTCTTAGATTTTAATGCTGAGAATAGATTGCACGTTCAGTCAAAACAGTTGTTGATCTGGTCAGTCAGCGTTGCCAGATTTTTGTATCACTCAGATTAACATTTACAGATTTTGCCATCGTGCTATCGTGACCTCATCAAACACCTTGAACTCTTAATCCTCTGTGAAAAGTCATACCTTTTACTCCTTTTACTGAATTGCCAAGTGGTAGTTTTCTCTTAAATCCTTTATCCACAACACTTGTTTCTTAAAATACTGAATAATTTTCTCTGAGGTATTGGTATTTTCTGTTTTAGCATTACTATGAACATATCTCCTGAGAGAAACCTACTGCTACTGAATGATTAATATTAGTTAGGTTTAGAGCTTAAGGTGCTATTTTTGTAATCCACACTTTTCAGTAATGCGTCTGAGTTTTATACACACAAGGTTTCTTTGAAACATTGCAAAATACCAGGTCTGCAACATCGACAATGTTTTTTAGCAATACATTTATGCAGCAGCAGGCATGCTGGGTAGTTTATAAGCTTTTAATGAAACGCTGGCAGATATTAGGGTTTTATGGGCTGGAAAACAGTGCAAATCAAAGAGCTTTGCTTACTGTTTATAGCATTTTTCCCGTGAATCTAACAATATTTATCTCACTTTTTCCATCTTGTATTTTGCTCTTCACATATTTACTTTCCCTTTCACTGATAAATTTACAGTCAACAAACTATTTTGTATGAAATATACTTAGAGCTACAACATGCCTGTCATCATGTGGGTCCAGTTACCTGGATAAACCCTGAGATGACTTGTTTCATATCGTATTTTGTCTTCAGTCTGCATTTATCCTGATGAGGGTACACATATCTTGCATCAGTATTTCTGGACATCATTAACTGTGCCTTTCCTGAGGCCATGTAAATGATACCTAAGGGATGCCATGTTTTCTGGCTGCTTGCTGGCTAATACCTGTTCTTGGCAGGCTTTCAGCAGCAAAACTCTTCTCAGAGCATATCATCTCTATCAGTATGTTTTTTGAGTCCCATCTGCTAAAATAGTCAAAATACTTGATGGCGTCATAGGTGTAGCTTTCTAAGTAAGGACCTTTTCATACTCTTACTTAAATTTGAAGTCCATATTAAAACTAGAATGAGATTCAGGCCTAAAGACTGAGTCATAGTTTGGTTTGAAAGGATATGGTGAAAGTAAGAGTGATGTAGCACCTAACAGTTCTTAGAGTGCAAATATATCTTTAGTTTAAAAGTCAGCCTGCAAAACTGCTTTGAAATCTTCTGCCTCATCTAAATCTTTACAGACTATGCAGCATTCCTAACCATCATGCAAAGACACACTTATCCTGGTGTTGATACTTTTCTTCTTCTGTCCTTTGCAAAATTCTTTCATTTCCTGCTCACATGCAGTATCTCGTGGAGCTTGTCTCCATTTACATAGAGATCCCTATATAAATAGATAAAGCACTGATACACTCACTGGTTTTCTCATCAACAAATCCAGTAAATTTCAGAGTCTCATGTGGCTGTGATTAATAGTCCCCTGAGGCAACCTGGAGGAATGAGAGAGTAGATTTAACTCAGCAGTCCAGGGTCTCATGGTGGCACTTCATTATCAGGGAATGATGGTTTTCTGGGGCTGGATGCTGAAACGCAAGTGAGCTTAACTTACTGGTGGAGAGTTTAGGGAAGTACCATAGTTCTTAGGGTTGGTGCGGCAGACTGCCGGGTTTCCCAGGGAGAACTCTGAAAGGCTATATCTAGGACTAGAGCCTATTTCAGCACTGTAAAAATGTATTCTGCAGTTCAGTTAGGGAGAATGGTGATCTTTGATAGCTCTGTTAATGTTATTAGGATGTAAAGATAAATGTCTGCGAGAAGCAAATGATTTCTAAGCAAAAGAACTTCTTTTTCAGAGAAGATACAAATGGAAAATATAACAGTTTTTCTCCTCGATTCTAGTACATTCTGTAAACCCAGAACAACTAAATAAGAGCATCCCTCTGTACACGGAACATATGATTGGTTTGGATGGATATGAGACTAATGTATGTCACCTCAAATTAAATTATAAAAACCTATTTTGTATTTTCCAGATTTATATTTTACATTCCAGTTAGCCTAATATGCTTTACTCAGATCATAGCAGTGCTATTTTTTTAAACCTTGTATTTTCCTTAGGGCACAGAACACCTTCATCAAAGTTGCTGAAAAATTTCCATTGACACCAATAGACTGCAGCTCAAGCTATTTGTATACAGTGCTGCTGTATTTATTGGAAATGTAACAGTATTTCAGAATGAGCTTTTTATATCTAATTTATTTTGGATGATCTAGCATTAGACACCCTGTATTTGTACTTTCAGCCAAATTCTACTAGGTGTTAATTGCTCTCTTCAGCTTGGGTGTACAGCAGTAGATGGACTGTAACTTTTGCCTCGACTCCTATGGAAAGCTAGAAGTTAAGAGATCAGAGCACAATCAGATCCCAGCCTGCAAATAGCAGCAGAAACATTGCAGGAGGGGAAATGGGGGAACTTTCAGAAAACCACTTTGATTAGGCTTAGTTTTGGCCTGTCCTGACTAGCTGCTTCATCACAACACCATGTCCCTTCTCTTTTTTTTTTTTTTTGTATGGAGATAGTCTACATCACTCCCTCCTCCTTCTTTTTGTGCCTAGCTTGCCAGAAGCGAGTTTCTTGACATAATCTACCCAAAATAATCATGCCAATACCATGAGGTTGACAACCTTGTTTGCTCTGTGTGATACACCACTTCTCTTGCTCTGTACCTTTCTCATCTAATTGCACTGTAAACTCTTTGGGCAGGGATTTTCTACTTTTTCTACTGATTTGTTTCCAGTTACTACTACTGGTTACTGTTTCTGTTGATTTACTGAGCCTGTGCAGTGTCTGCCTCACTTGAGCATGGTGGCCCTTAAGGTACTGTTGCCAATCAGCATCGTTAACAACAATGTTAGATCACTTGGGAGCAATCTTGAAGTTTTTATCTTATGAGGAATCTTTGTGATTGGTGTTTTTTCAAACATTTACATTTTGAAGTGTATAAAAAGATCCTTTGCTTCTGACAGCATGCATCTGTGCTCTGTATGTGCAATTTGCCCTGGTAATTACTTATGTATGGTGATAACCATAGCAACATCCCAGGTAGATAATGTCATGCAAATTACTGCAGCTCCAGGGATGGAAGATGTTAATACAAGTATGTACTCGCACCCCTGGTCTTCAACATTTTGCAGCGACTCTCCCTTCCCCTCCCCCATACGTGTTGTTTTTAAATTTCCTTTCCTTACTATGATCAGGAAGGAAAAGAAAACCTCTTCTATTTTTCTCATTGGTATTCTCACAGAGGGAGGGGGAGGGTGGTCCTTCGATGTTTTTGTCATGAATAATTTTGTATGCGTAGTGGAAATTCCACAGTGTATGTAGGGCATAAAAGTCTCGAGACTTGGATACACTGCAGGGCTGTGTTGTCCTTAAATCCAACTTCTTGCATTTGTAAACACAAAGTTTGAGCATGTGGGGGTGGAATTGGAGCCACAGATGTTTGGACTGAGGTGTAAACCTCCTCAAATCATTTACAGAGGGTATGGGAGAGCAGCTTTGTTTTTCAAAGCAGACATGCTGTGGCTGAATACTTATCAGGGCCAGTGCATTGTTACTGAAATGAAGAAATAGCAGAGAGGAAGCTGATGACAGTTACCCCTTGTTTGGTCATAAGCAAGAGAAACAAAAAAAACCTATACGAATGCTGGCCTGCATATACACTAGTCCTTGTATAACCTTAGAACCCTGGAGGTGTGAAAATAAGATAAGCCTCCAACCTGTAACTAGAGTTTTTTGTTAACAATTAAAAAAAAGCAGGCAAAAATATTTAGTTAAGTAAAGGTTTTCCTTTTCTGGTGAAGAATGAAATTGTTGCTGAATTTTTTTGCTTTGTGGTTAAATAGCGGGAATGTGGGTGTTAGTCCTGCAATCAGTGCTGAAGTTAGTGATTACTGAAGGCTGCACTGCGCTGGCCATTACATGAAGAAATACCCTGATTAAAGAGGGTGGAGATTTGTGGAGAGTCAGAGAAAGACTGTGCAAGCAGCCAAAGGCACATACGTAGTCAGATCCCAGTCTGCAAGGAAACTGTTCCCAAAGCAAGTTGAGCTATTGAATTATCTTCATCATAAAAGCATGGTCTTTCTCAAACAGAACCATGGTGGGGAGTGGAAACAAAATTATTGAAGTCACTGAGCGACTTTATTTGTGCTAGAGATAGTAGATGTGGAGAGTGTTAATTAATTGGAGATTAAAATACTGCCAATCGGTGTCCCCTGGTGTCTGTACAGGAGCGTTTGCCAGTCCAGGTCTACCTACAAATCCCAGATTGTAAATTTTAATCTTTTCCCCTCTAATTTCTCTGTGAATTCACAATTCCATACTTTACCCAGTGGTAGCACTGATAGTACTTTTCAGCCATGCCAGACTGCCAAGAATTGCTATTGATGACAGTGGAATTTGAAAGGTACCCATGTCTGAGTAATCCAATTTGCTGTTAAACCTTGCAACAGTGCTTGGAGCTACAGACATTCCTGATTCACACTGGAGTTTTTTAAAAAACATCTGCTAGGATGCCCACCTAAGTAAAACAAACTGTACCAGAAACAAATATATAAAGTCAGGCTTTTTATTATCTGGCAGAAACTATTGAGCCTAATTGTCTGTTGGAGTCTTTGCCTGTCTGCCTACTTTGCATATAATGGATATTTCTTTGTCATTTCTGTATTCAGCATGTGATTGCCTGAGGATGGCCTCTCCCTAGACTCCAATATCATATTGAAGGGAATAGTAGATGCCTTGGAATTATAGGGATAGCTAAACCGAGGTCCTGGCAAGTTAAATACACACTCTCTTCAAAATAAAATTCATAATAACAACACTGCTAGGCCTCCCGAAACATTGTTCATAGGCCTCACTGACCAATATCACAGCCAGACAAAACACTTGACTGTAATTATCCAGTCTTCTGCTTTCCATGACTAGGATGTCGTCTTTAGGACTGAACTGACCTCTTCATAAATAAGTTCAGGGGACAGTATTTTGGCATATTTTGTTGTTTCCCTGTGGTCTTGTTGTTAAAACATACATCTCTGGTTTTGATTTATTATTTCTATTCACAGAGTGAGGTATTATTAACGCTGGATTAAAAATAAAAAGACTGCAAGTAACCTAGGAATGTCTGAGAAATGGTGTCGGTTGTTAATGAAACTCATAGCACAGGTGTTCAATTGAAAATCTTAAAAGTTCATCACAGAAACTGCTGACATTGCAAAGCTTCCCTCAGAGCTGCAGTATCATTCCAACATAGGGAAAAAGTTGTGTGTGAGAAAAGATTTGGCCTAGATTAATGCCACTTGTGGGGTTAACGTTGGGTTTAATGATTCTGGTTTCCTGCTCTAGCAAGGGTGTTGCCTTCTTCCCTACACTAGATAGTCTCCACGTTTCTATTTGCTTCTAGCTAACAAAACTAAGGGAACCTGCCAGCATGTGGAAAAAATGCTATATTAGCCAGATAGGCAGTTTGTATTTAAGTGGATATATTTTATCAGAAAGCAAAAGAAATAATGTCGTCAAATTCATATGTCAAAAAAGCATGTGTGTTTAATAAATAATATTTGATGTGCATGATTTCATTTACTGTCTCTTCTCCTCACTTTTTCCGCCTCGCCAGTTGCTCACCTTTGCTGGTTTATGACATGATGTGCAAGGAAATGTTGCGTTATCACATGCAGCAGACATCAACAGAGAGAAATTGGCTTGTCATTAATAATAATTGTAAAACCAACCCTACAATAAACCCTGCTTTTGACCACAGCCTCTGCTTCCTGCGTACGGAAGTGAAACAACATCCACAGGTCTCATCTGTTGATCATTTTTAACTCAGGGTTAAAATCTCCATGTGCAAAGGTCAAGTGTAGACAGGGCTTATCATAGGGCTGAGAGATGCATGAAGGCCATAGCTGCAGAGCAGCTGGAATGTAGGTATCCAGGGGAAGAGAGGAACTCAGCTTTCTTTCCTAGCTCTTTCTGAGGGTATCATTAAATGGCAAGCTTCTGATTAAGACTGACCATTTTGTGTCTGTTGTCTCAGGGGAGAAGTGGCACAAGAAGTCCTGGTAACGGTTCACTTTCTGAAACACCTCTGGATCCCTCCATTACCCTTGTAGAGATTTCTGAGAGGCTGGTATGCTACGAGCAACTGTGGCTGTGTGATACATGTTCCAGTGGCTGCCTCCAGGTTCCTCCTACCTCTCACCCATCAGACCCGTGAGTGGTTTCCTTGCTTGCATTAAGGTCCTTGTTTTCACAGATGCTGGGGCCTGACAAAATAGCTTGCAGTTCTAAAGCAACCTACAGCAGAGGTGCTGCAGGCTCACACCTCTGTGCTTTGGGGTGTAAGTGGGAAGAAACATGAACACTCATCTGTCAGTAGGCAGTTTGGCTTTCTGGGAGAAACAGAACAGGCTTGGAAATTAAGGGGGAAACCGCCTCTAAACTGAGACATTTGTGTTGATAATACATAGCACAATTACCTGCTGAAATTAAACTACCTTAGAATAGAGACATACCAACTGCAAAAGGGGTCTCTCCAATGTCCACTGAAATCAGCTGAAAGCATTTTAGTAACTTTAGAGAGTTTGATTTAATTATCAACAGTGCAAAACAATGCACAGCTTTTAGGACAGGAAGTGCAGTATGCTGTAAGCGATAAGAATTCCTTTTACTCTTTTTTGAATCACTAATTTTTATTTAAGTTTATCACACAAACAGATCATAAACTGCACACAACCTTAAATGCAGACATAATTTACATTACTGTGATAATAGGGAAGCTGTGCTCTTTTAACCAGACATGAAAGAGAAATGGGCATATTGAATGAGTTCTCCTCAGTGAAACATTCAAATTCCTTATTTTTCCTTAACTTGTCTGTTAAGGGTACAAAAGTGTAATTACAATAAAATATGCTCACAAGGGACAACACATCAACTAAATTTCTTCAGACAACTACATACAAATGTCCAAAGACTCGGTTGAAAGACTTTCATACAGGGCCTTGCACTCAATACCTTTTCCGAGTTTTGTTGTAGATTGGCTGTTTGGAATTTACAAACTGTTCAACCAGAATGCACAACAATTGTGGTTCTTAGTGTGTGGAAATATCACTCATGTAGGAGGGGTTAGCTGCTTAAATATATTAATTAAGGGAAGTCTGCATTTCCAATTATTGTTTTGTTTTATAGCCATGAAAGCCACAGCACACCAGTTCCTAACCGATCACAAGTACAGCGAACTAGATAGGCAAAGCCAAAAACATCTATGGAAAAACATATTAACTAGTGCCAGAATTGTGAAATGAATAGGAGATTATTTAGATAAACTGAGTTATGAACTGAAACTAGCTATAGTACACAGTTGTAAATGTCAGTGAACCAGACAAGCTAATTCCTTGCCTCTGAAGTAATGTTGGAATGCATATTATATGCAGTTTATGTTTAAATATAAATATGGGATTACCTTTTAGGTTGTGAAAAGGAATCATATAGGCAACAAACATTACATCTAGAGTCTTCTATGAGTGAAAACTGTTGTGTCAAATATGGTTAGTTTAGTAGGGTTGATGGGCTTTATTCAAGGTTTCTAGAATTTATCTGCCAAGCATACATAATTATTTAACAACTAATAGGGCAAGGCCAGAAATATAATAGCTTTTATGTTGAAATTAACATCAAGTGATCTGTAGACATCTGCTAAGCAAGCCAAATGTGGTCTATGTGCTGTATGTTTTGCCTCACTGCCTCAAAATAACAAGCAGTGCTTATATTTGGAGGGGCAGTTTTCCTTGTTGAAGTGGAAAAAAAATGCTCTGATAGAAAATCGCTTGCACTGTTAGGATCAAGTGTGTGATGAACGTTAAATAGCCCTACAAATTTAAATAATGCTCGATGCTGAGATTTCAGCCTTGCAAATGCTCATTTCCTGATGTGTGCTTAGTGTTTGGAGGGAAATGAAAGTCCCTTTTTGTTAGAAAGAAAACAAAGTATCTCCCAGTGTGTTCCAGCCCTTAGCTTTTGCAGCTTTCTGGGGTCCAGTAAATGTGGGAGCCTGGGCTCTAGTGAATTTATGTTTCCAAAATGACTAGAAGGGTGAAGGAAGCATAAGAAAAGCCACAGCATCAAGAAAGCCTGAAAAAGTTCCAAGTAACAAAGATCCCTTCCAAGCAGATACTCGCTGTTGCTTTGCAGAGATCTGCATTGTGTACGTAAGTGTTTGGGTTATGCAGATGCCAGAACAGAAACTGTACTTCCTTTGCTTGAGAGCACCACTGTTGGCATGGTTTGTTTGCTTTAATGGCTGTTGCAGTTCATCTGCTTTCAGGGCCAACCATTCGATCTTTGGCACCTTCTCTAGGGGTCTTGGCCTTTTCTCTGTTTTAAAAGTATTAGACGGAGGTTGAATTGCTGAGTGGGGAATGTAATCTTTGTGAGGCCAAGTCTAAAGATGTTAGTAAGCTGAAAGGGCTGCACTGGCAATTTACCGTGTACTATGCAGGAATGAATGAGGGACTCATATTCATTGTGCTTATGTATGCTCAAGTTCTTTATGTCCATATTTAGATCTATTAACACAATAAGGTTAAGCCAACTTGACTTTCTTGAACGAACAAAGCAGTAAATGGCAGAGCCTCAACAACAGACCCCATAAATGTGTACTACCACCAGCAGCATGACTAACACTGGACCCGAGATCCTGTGGGGGTTGGCAGTGACACAGAGGACGCTGTTCTGAACAAGCTGGATTCCCTTTCATACAGGACCCTTGGCACCGACCTTGTGGTAAGCTGGCTCGGGCTTTTATGGGGGCAATGAAGGCTGGGCCCTGTGCTGGACTCAGTGTCTCTGCCCCAGGCTTTCCTGAATACAGGAGTGCAGCCTCCCGCTGCTCTGGTTCATGCTGCCAGGAGTCCCTGGAGATTCATCTGCCAGCTGGGTTAGCCAGAACACACAGCGCTCCCGCCAAAGTCAACTTCCCCCTCTGAGGGCAACCGCAGTGAGGAAATGTCAGATGCTGGCTGTGCCAATTCTCAAACCACAGCTCACCCTTCCCAGCAGGGATCTCCCCAGCAGATAAGCGGCAGCAATCTCTGTCCTGTGCTGGCAACTCCAGGGGACTGAGTTAGGACGAAGTGTCTGGGGGAAGACAGCTGTTACACTGGCAAATCCAGACTTCGTCACAAGAGACCAGGTTTTGACTGTGACATTTTTCTCTGCTGCTTCAAAGCACAAATGATGAGAAGGAAGAAATCCCCTTTGCAAAGGCCTCTTCTTGGATTTCTGTATCGGAGCAGCACACAAGGGAGTTAAAAGTGTCCTGAGACTACAGAATTTTGTCTGTGGATGAGGGTCCTTGTGGTCTAGCACAGCTAGAGACAGTGATATCAAAGCTGGATGGATAGAGTGGACCACCAGTTCTGTTGTCTGGATATTGCAATCTTGATTGCTGCAAGGACTAAGCATGGGACATTATTCTAGGTGGTACAGTTGGGCTTCTTTGCAGGCATTTGTCTGATGTGGGTGAGGAAGTTTCTCTGTGCCATTTGGTCTTGGCTTTCTATGGGAAATGTGAATTGCCAATTCCAAATCACAACAGGTAAAAGCTCCTGGGCTGTGCTGAGGGTGCATAACAGCCCATTCAGCTTTACTGAGATGATTAGGTTACTGCTTTTAGTACAAAATACATGGCAAAGCAGTCATTTCTATACATGTTCTAGAGTACTACATAATTGCATTTTAGCACTTGACATGAGAAGTAATTTACACGCAGTCACTGCTTTGTCTTCCATGAAAAACAAACCCTCTACAAGCAGATGTAAAAAGTCTGCTAAAGATTTCATATTATTAATGTTTACGGCATCTGTTGTAGTGCTGCCTATTAATTACCACATTTAAGAGTGTGCCCTTCTTCTGTGAGGGGTAGGCGTCTATTTGGAATGATGCTTCTTGAAAAAATGCTGACACTAATTCAGCATTGCTGCATCTTGAAAGATTACGCGCCTGATTCTGCTCTCAAGGACAGTGCAAATCATGACTAAGCCTGCTAAAGAAAGTTAAACTGGCCTGGTGTAAAAATGTCTTTGGGGAAGAATCAGACCCTCTGATTTCAAAGGCTCCTCGCAGTCCTAGTGCAATACAAGTCAGTAAGAAAACAGGCCATGTGTTGGAGGGGGCACATTTGCTAAACTTGTGAGGCAGGGACTGGCCAGAGGAGCACGTATGCAAATCTGAAACTCAGCCTTTAGCATCTACCATCATTCAGACAGCAACTTCTCCCTTCTCTCCCTGTGGAATGCCTCTACTGCAGCCAGGCATTTTACTGAGAGCACAAAAATTGCTGGATAAAGAGTAGCGCTTTCTTTTGTCTGTTTTCCCTCTGAAGGTGACTCCAACTGTTTGTTTCTTCCTTTGACGGTCCCTCATGCTTCCATCTGGCTATTTCTTTGTGTGTGAGTGGAAAACCTTGCTGTGTCTCCCAGCTCAGACACTAATCATCAGGGGGCTGTGCACGGCCCTGCACATAGGGCATCACACAGGTGATGGAAAGGTGAGGAAAAGTAGCATCATTTAGTGAAAAAAAGGTCAGGAGAGTCCTTAACTTAGTACCATGCCCTCTTACTGTTCCTGTTTCCCACACCCCCTTGCTGTCCTGCTGTGGCTGGCTGGCAGGGAACCTGAGCCTGAGAGGTGCTATGCACTTGTTAGGAAGCAGCTTTATTTCCCTCAGCAGTGTCTGAGACATGGCCAGCCCCGTGCCTGGTTTAGCATCTTTTGGTTCTGCATGCCACTCTTCAAAGAGTGGAATTATTATGTTCTCTAGAAAAATTACAGTTTGGCCTGTCTTTTATGCACCTGTCTCTCACTGTGATCAGGGACTCTCTTTTGATTTGGGGCTGTCTTTATCTCCATAGGTCTGCCCAGCAAAACGAAGGTGCGATTGTAGCATGTTGGCCTGTCTTAATTTAACTGGCAGAGGTAATAGTAGCAGTGAGGATGCAGCAGCACTGGCTAGCAACCAAGTTGTAAAGTCTCCAGAGACCTTGTGTATACATCTCAAGGTATGTTGACACTGCAGCAACTGCTGCTTGCAGGGATACCCTGAGATAGCTATTAACAATTTCACAATGAGTGAATTGTTACTTAGCAATGACAAAGTTAAATAATTGCCACAGCGTTTATTCCGCTTCTTGGGTGAGTTTTGCAGCTTGTCCTCAGTACCACGCTGCTGTGGATGGGATGCACCTGTTTTAGCTACTGGGAAACAGTGACAGTGTTCTGGATGAACAGTGTAAATGTTCATCCAGACACATCATCACCACATATGGAATCAATGCTAAGAGGCTAAAGACAGACAGTGAGGCAAACGAAGAGAAGACTGACTCCTATGTAGAGCAACTTTATGGCTGGTATGTCAGAGGAGGGGTGGGGATAAAGTGATGCTTCCACTCCCGTGCTGGAAGTATGAGCCCATGCCAGAAAAATGCTACCAGGACCATTAAAACCCTCCCAAAGTGCCTGATTCTGGAAGAAGCAAAGCACTGGCAGAGACTGTGTCATGCTGCAGAACAACCTGCCACTGACTCTGAAGTGGTAGAAATACAGCATGAAAACTGGGCCTCAAACCCTGAACGACATATGGATGTAACCTGCCACAGGGTGATCCCTGGGCTCTCGTGTTTTACCCTGTGGCATGGCTTATGTAAGCTGTCAGGATAACGAAGGTCCACAGAGCTGAACTGAACATCTGGGCTCTGCAGTGGCTGCCAGTACTTCTTCTCACTGAACTGTGCCTGTTTGGTGGAGTCTAGAACTTGGATCTATCATCCTTGCAGGTGTTTTTGGATGCTAAAGCGAACACTACCTTCCTGTGCCCATTCCCTCTCCTGGAAACAGGCTCAGCTTCCTATTCAGTCCAGCAGAATTGGACCTTTGAACTTGAAAATAATCTCAGTCTTTCAGCTAGCAAGATTTGTCCTCAGGACTTTTTCTTGCATTCCACTTTGAACATCATTTTTACACGCTGTTAACTTTGATAGGGTAATGGGAACGATCTGCACATGGAGTTGACCCTTGTGTTATAAACAGCTAGCTTTGATCTGCAGTATGTGTTCTAAATGAGAGGCACTGAAGTTTTTTAGGAGTCATTCAGGTGTGCCTCTCGGCTGGTGTAGACTGACTTCGTATCACAAGCCAGTGGAGCTTTGCCACTAAAGATCTGATCCAGACTGGGGACAAGTCTATGGCCCGTATCCTTCTTGAATCTGTGTTTTAGTCACACAAAAAAAGCACTCTGGAGTTTTGGTGAACTTTGCTGAGGCCAACAGGAGTGATGAAATAAGCCATCTGAAAATCAGGCCATTTGTGCTGTGGCTCTGAATTTGAGACTTCGACTTTCTAGAGGTGAGTTTGAAATGCCGGAGGTTCCCGGGCCGGAGGGCCCTTGCAAGGCAGGAAGGCGGGCGCAGGTTCGGCGTCCCCGGGCGAAGGTTGGTACTGCAGTAGCCCCACCTGCTGTCGGCTGGGAAGGAAGCGGCTCCCTCCTTTAGTGCAGTCTGATTGTCTGATACGAGTGAGTCACGTCAGATTTACTCTGTCTCTTATCACCCTCTTTTACCCTTGCATTCTCCATTTTACACCCAATTCTTCGCTGTCCTTATGTTTGTCACATCTTAGGTTGATTCGAAGCTCTTTGGGGTAGGAAGTATATCTTATCTCTGCTTGTAAAGCACTAAGTAAATTTACACACTATGTAAGTGCTTGATAATAAAAGCCCTGATCTCTTGCTAGCATTTGATTTCAAGAGCTCTCTGTGAATCCACATGAGTAAAAGTTACAAAGGCAAAGGTATAATTACAGTTCCTGAGATAGGTTTATTCTAATTTGAGGAGGGTGACTTTATTTTTTTTTTTCTCTTTAGAAATGAGAACACCATAAATAAGTCTGTCTAGAATAAGAAAGAAAATAAATAGGAGACTTTTTAGTTGACTGATACTTGTAAAAAGGGTAGGGTGTTAAACGATGGATTAAGAGACTTTTTCTTAAATTGGACTGCTGCTTTTATGAGTATGATATGAGCACAGGGCTCAGGAGTAAGGCTTATTTGCACAGCAGAATTCATTGGAGATCAGGGTGCTTTTAGAGCAGATAAAAATACTTTTATGTATAAAGGCCTTATTTTTTTAAATATCATTTATATCTTTTAGGGACAAATTCTGCAAGGTACTTCCAGCTCATGCCTGTTTGCAATATCAGTTCTGTTTCAGTCAACATGGATGTTGCTGAATCAGGGTCTAGACCATCAGCTTTTCTTACCCTAGAACAAAACTACAGTTAAAATGTTCACTATCTCTCCAAATATCTTATTTTAGAAAAGTTTGCTAGCCTGCAGTACAACACTTTACGTTGCATTTGGGATTAGAGGGGGACTCAAAACAGCAAAATTTGGGTCTGGAATGAGATTCCAAACACTTTGCTTATGAGGATTCTTTAGACTCATCCATTAGAAATGTTAAATTGAGATTGAATGAATGTATGTGTTGTTATTCCTGTTTATAGGATATGAGTAGAGTGAAAAGGTGGTGGTGTTTAGTTTGGGAGAGTATGTGGGCTCAGGATAGTTTATATAATTTAATTTGCTACTAAAGCAAATAGACTTGCTTTGGCATTGTCTGAGATGGATAGAGCTTCTTCTGAGATACCTACTCTACAAAAAGCCAGCAAAACTGGCTTCAGATGTCATTGTGAAAGCCTTTGTATTTGTGACATAACATGTGTTTTACACCTGGGCTTTATAAAATTTTTATAACATAACTGTTATTAAGCTTCATTATGTCATTTTGGTAGGCTGATAGTATATCTAATAGACAACACTGAGCGTCTGTTCATTTCCTGCATATTGAGTGTTGGGTTCATCATGAAGCAAGATTTTAAAAGTCAAAAAACCAAAAACTGCTTAACCACAGACTCTTAACAGATAACAAAGATATTTATTTTGTTAATGAATATAATGCACTTTCTCTCAAAAGATAGTTTAGACCTTAATTTTGAAGAGGATCAAACACCCTCTTACATTTCTTAGACGAGGAAATGTGTTTGCTTGTGTCTCTGCCTAAGCTGCTTTGTGCCTGTGTAACCCAGCAGGGAGAGCACAGCACTTTCCGATATTCTCGGAAGGGGTGAATGTACCTTGCTTTGAAGATGAGGGAGGCACAATAGTGGTTCATATACCACGTGCAGGTTCCCCATAGAGGTTACACTTTACCCTGCAAGAACTTAAAATGTCATGACTGCCACAAAGTGCAGTCCAGAAACTCAGTACATGAGATACAGAGAGTGAACAATGCAGCTGCTGCATTTCTTGATGCCTTTGGAACTATCATCATCGGTATTTTAGATATATATTATGTTTCACTATAAGATACTAAGTAGCTGGAATTTGCCTTATTTGTTTTCTTAGTGGTGTAGGTAACTCTGATGTCAGAGTCATTGCAGTGGCATGTAACAAGTAAGGATGTGCCCTGGCTTTACCTTACAGGCAAGACAGTCCTTCCCTTTCTAGGAATATTAGTGTTCATTTATCCTGGAATCCAGCAGCACCCAGGCAGAGACATCTGGTAATGGCATCTGTGTGGCAACTAAGTGTTCTGGTGTCTGTCATATTCCTATGTGAGTGCAAAGTAGATTCAGATGTTTGGAAAATTACAGCTGGAATGAAAGTATGTTTTTCTCAAGGAATTCTGTAGACAAGTGGGTCATCCTTTATTATACTTTTGTTTGCAAATAATGTAGTAAAGACTGATGAACAGGAATCTGGACCTCTGAAGAATAAAAGCATCGTGACAGTCTTTGTGGAAAGTATTGCTTCTGTTGTTAGGTACAGATCATAAACAAATAGGGGACTCTGAAGTGATTGATTAAGCTTTTCTCAAAATGATTGTTAATAATGTGGTGAGTCTTCAGAAACATGGCAGTTTAAGAAATGTGTGGTCATGTCTATGCATAGGCTCCTGTCAGTCTGCGCACTCAAGAATGAGGTGAAGAAAGTATATAGAGAGGTATTTTATTGTTTACTCAGGGGTTTAGCTAAGCATGTTAGAAAGGTCCGAGTTAGCCAACAATCTGAATATCCCTAAAGTACACGGCTGAGGTAAGATTTGTAAGGGGAAGTTATTAGTTTATTAAATCTACTGCTAGAGTTAAAAAAAAAATACACAACGCTCTGGGCATATGAACCATCCTTAGGGCGCTTTAGAGGGATTGATGGCAGCATTTGCTATGTTGAAAGCTCAGTGGATATGAACTTGTGTCTGTTTGGCTCAATTACTGTGCTCTGAGCAGTGTAATTTAAATATTGTGTGTTTCCGGAAGGTTAACGTTGCTGGTACACTTCATGCTCTTCACTGTAAAAAGCAAGCACTTTAAAAATAAGTGACAATCTTCCATTTCCCACTATGCAATCAGTGAAACTGTTCTGTTAAGATCAAAATTTCCAGGGCTAAAGTCGATTAGAGTGGGGTACTTAAATTTGTTAGTCCACATGAAACCAGTGCAGAAATGACACTGGTGATAAGGGGTAGCCAGCACACCAAGCTGTGGGCTAAATTTGTTTAACAATATTTTCTGTAAGGGAAGGGCTGTGGTCTGACGATATAATTGCCCACCCTTGCACAGTTTAGAAACACTTGTCAAAGGCCTGATATCACTGGGGTAGACACTTGCAGAGTGGTGGCACAAGGTCATAAATTCACTGGTAGCAATATCCCACATTCAACCTAGGGCAAGCCATGATTTTACTGGCAACGAGTACCCTCTATGTAAGTGCCTTGTGATCAATGTCTGTTGACATGATCATAACAATAATCCCTTCTCCAGGTATGCTTACACGAATTACTATGAAACAAGGTGAAGTATGGACTTAGTATACATTTGTCTATACATTTATCTGTACAGGAGTGTTAGCACACTTTCAGTGAGGGAGGGCACAGACAGACAAGTTGCTGTGAAGCTGGTCATTGCATGGTGAATTCACCTAAGCTATCCATGCAGTAATTTGTTCCTATAGTTGTATCCTAGGATACAATACCAGTCTTAAAATTCACCAGAATTTAAAGCTAAGCTCATTTTGTACTATTTAATTTTAGATATTATTACTAGTTTCATAGCAAACTTTTTGGAGGTCCAGCCGCGATGTAGCATGTGGCTGTATATATTTAGATTATCTTTTTGACTTCCAATCACTTCACTTAAATGACCCATGATTTTTATGTTACAGGACATTGCAAAAGATGCACCTGCCAGTTTTATTTCTGTCTTTATATTGTTGGAAGATGTTTGGAAGTTTGATCTAAGTATATTCCTGAAACTTGAGATGCTCCTCTGAATCTTTCCAATTTGCTGGAGGAATACTGTGGTATTTGTTTTGCTGGAGGGCAGCCCAGGGTCTTACAGGTCCTTTTGAGACTTATAACCTCTGATTCTTGAAATCAAAATGTAGACCCCAAGTTATGAGCACCTATATGGCAATTTCTAGTGAATTCAATGGTAATCTTGTAACAAATATGTGCTGTCACATGCTGTATTGTCTTCTGGGCAGAACAAAAATATCATGCATCAACATTTCTCATGGAATAGCTCTATTTTTGACTTAGTAGCATGTGAGCAGAAGCTGGACATGACATAGAATGCAAAAGAAAATCAAATATGAACAAGAAGTCTTTCTTTATCCATTTATGGAGTGACCATTTGTCATCATCTGATAAGTACATATCTATTTTAAGGAGTAGAAGAACATTTGAAATGTGCCACTCATATGTGATTTGAGTCCTAAATGTAGCTTGCGGTTATGAGTCTGTCTTTAGTATATTGCTGTGTGCTGCCCCAAAGCCTTCAGGTCACGTAAACTTATCTCAGATTTAATTTTCTTTCAGTCGTAGTATTAATTCAGGGGTTGTTACAGTTTGTTTGCTTAAAAAAATCTATGTGATTTTTTTCCTTGCATTTTGCAAACCTCATCATTTTGGAATCCTAAATGAACTGTTAAAAGAACTATTTATTATAACCCTATTATATGGATATATTTTGACAAAGAATGTACATGAGCTTGATGGTGCATCAAAGCAAAAAAACCCAAAATGGTCTTTAAGGAAAAGACTTGAGCCACTGTCAAGATCAAAGTTTATTTCATGTGCCAGAGTCCTAATTCAGCAAAGCATGTAAAAGAATTTCAAGCACAGTGAGCTTTGGTGGCAGCCACTGAACATGGTTGCATTTACTGCTGTGATTCTTTGCTTCTCAAAAACCTCAACAAAACAAAACACTTGTCCACAAACAAGTCATCAAAAATACTGTAATCTTTCTCCATTTTCACATCCTTGCTCAGTATTTCTTACACAGTCTGCATTATTCATAATTATTTGCTTTAATCTGAAGGACTTAAAGTTTTAAAAGCTCCTGCATTTGCATATCTATTTCTCTTGGCAAATGTGCTTAGCTGACAAGAAATAGCCTGTATGCTTTTCCATGTCCTAGTAATCTTTTATTCACGTACACTTTATGCAATAGACATACTCACTGCTCTTCCTCCTTCTCCATCACCAAGAGTCTTAGAATATGTATGCTGACACCAAATAAATTAAAGCAGTACTTTTTTTCTTAATGGAAAATGCCTGGTAAGACACTCTGATTCCCTACATCCCTCTTCGTTTTTCAAGCAGACCAGTGTTATAAGAGAGCTTTGAGCCAGACAAATGTTTTATGGCTATAGCGCTTTACATTTTCGTAATACCCTTCTTCTAAGGGTCTAAAATACTTTACAGCGGTAATAAATCAAGCCTTACAACATCCTATGTGGTAGGTAACTATTATACCCATTTTATGGGTGCCAGACTTCATGGAGTAAGCTGCATTCAACATGCCAGCACACTATGAACAACCATTCAGGGTTTCATCCTAGAATGATCATGTGAATGCTGTCTACAATGGAGTCTATAAAAGAGGTACCTACAAGGGAAAACATTAGGACTTTTAGGAGCAGTGTTTGTCTTTGGGCCTTGTGCAGAGACCTTTAAAAAGAAAAGTTTGTGAAGAAAGCTGTGATTAGACACTAAGAAAAGTTTTGGAAAGAATTCAGGATAAAAACCCCTAATAGATGGTGGAATGGAGGTTCATCAGTCTGGAAAGAGAGCTAGTGTGGAAGAGGGTCTGGCAGAATCAAAGGAAAGGTTTTAGAGTGGAGGAGCCATGGCCAGATTTTCTTGGCTGCAATTCAAAATGTATAGGAGTCTGGCCTCCCTGTAATGCTTCAGCTGACATAAAGGAAAATCATAACTTGTTAACAACGCTCATTCCCAACCTGAAACCTAAATAACTATAGGCAGCTGTACTAACTCGGCTTTTAAATCAGTAGAAGAGCTGAGCTATGGCTCTGAGTGGTTAAAAATGGCAAACCAGACTTCAGCAACAGATTTGTGTCTGAAAGAGGTACCTGACTGGTGGCACCCCACAAGCCCATGCGAGTGTGCTAAGCTTCTTACAATCTCTGTGTTTGAAGTCTTTTCAGAGTCTGCAATGATAATGGCCACTTAGTTTTGAGGAAACACTGAATCATGGAAGAAACTGTGACACCAAACATGTAAACCCTCACTCTTGTGACCTGAAGTCACAACATAGATGGTCTAACTTACTGGCCAGCTGGCAAGGCCCAGAAGGCTGGTGGGTGAATTCAGAGGGAAAGGCAGACAGTTCATTTGGAAAGAACAAAGCTACTACTTTGCAAAAGTCATCATATATACATATGTATATACCTCTCAAAGTAAAGTGGGAAGGTTCTTGTGTAGAGTGTGTAGGAGAAGGGGAATAGAAAAACCTGAACTAGTTTTAAAATTAAGCTCAGTCATTGTATGGACAGGCATGTAGGGTGTGATTGTCTGGATTAGCAGGGGTCAAGACATTGATCAAGGAGGGACCCTTCCAAGATAAATTAACATCATATGATAAACTCAGTGTTTCATGGCATGCTTTTTGTTGTTAAAAAATCATATCATACAGGAATAACCTCATTATTCTGTTGAGATGAAACAAGGAATACAGGCACCAAGGAGTATCTTCTGTTCTGAAATATTCATTAGTTTTTTTGTTTTTCTACTGACACAAACAGTCAAAAAGCAGCCTGGAGGAAATGTCCTTCGCTTTTGGAAAATGAGTTGGTAATTTATTCATATAAGGCCATGTAGTCATTTTGAATTAGCACATTGTAGAATCTGCTAATAAAATGAAGTCAGTTTACATTTTAAACAACCTTTAATATTTGTAAAAGTAAATATCCCTTAATTTCTCAGCAATTTAGATGTAATGGAAATTGTCAGAAATTTTAATTTCTCCCTGTTTAGCTCACTCACAATGGCTGTCAAACAGTCAAGTGATATGACGTAAAGTACTGCTAATCGTTTCAGCACAAGACAGTACTTCAAAGGTAAGGCAAAGGATGTGCAGACACTAATGAAATTTTATTATCAGAACATAGAATTAGAATTGTGACAAGAGACAATGGTGGCAGTGACATGCAGCTCGAATGTTAAGCTTCTGCAGTCTCCAGCCTGAGTCTCGCAGACAAAAATAGCTAGAGCTACAGACTCCTTAATAGTCTTAAATGGAAATTGAATGGGCTCAATTAATCAAATGAACAAACTATAGGGAATTACAAAAAGGGCTCATTCTATATTTTCAGGCTATTAACCTGCATGGCCATTATGTCCTGTTATAATGGTGTGGTTTGCAATCCATGTGTTGCTTCTCTGAGAGTACGTGTTTTTGTAACTCATAGGGAAACATGTAAAGCTCCTAAGACAGCATGGCATGATGATTTTTGTAAGCACATGCTTGGGCAGACCCCACTGAGAGGAAGTCTTGTTTCACATGATCAAGCCAATTCTGTCTGAGAAATTGGGCTGCATATTTCTGAATAGGTGAGCATGTGAAGTTTGCTTCAGAGCAGATAACTGGTCCCCAGCATATCCAAGGTTAAATGATTAATTTAACTGACCTGTGGGCATCTGTTACTATTTTGGTATTCACTAAAAGAGTATCTAATTTACAGAAACCTATGAGAATCTGTCAGGTGTTAAAGAAGAAACAGTTTTGATGGTAGTGGGTTCACTTGAATTTAGTCCTCAAGTATTTGTAAAGTAACTGTTACTGTCCTCAGTGCACCTTGGTCCCTGAACTGTGGTAGGTGTCCTGTCACCTTGTGAGCCTCAGGAGCTGCAAGGGGAAATGGAAAATGCCACCTGGAATTTATTATGTTTACTTCTTTCTGAATTTCAGTTAAACTTGGGTAAGAGTGATCAAAGTCTGGAAAATTCTCTCTTTTGTGGAGGGGACCTGTCCTCTGCTATTAGGAACTTGGTCTCTGATTCTCAGATTAGTCCCATCTACAGTGGCATCAGAGATAGAAAAGTATTTGAGAAGGATTGGAGACAAAAGATACCCATCATTATACTCTACAAGAGCACTTCAGGTGCTTTTAGAGAATGTCTGTTCCCTAGGAGTCCTGTACAAATATAAGGGCTTAATGAAAACTCACACCTAGCATGGATGTGACACTAGGGAGCTCTTCTGCAACTTCCACAGGATACAATATAACAGGAATTCTGTGGTGTCAGGCACTGGCTTTCCCTCCTCCATCTGCAGAGTGGCTGTTGGCTTTGGGGAATGAAACAGAAGTGTTTTGAATGTAGAACTGGAAAATTGTTACTAAACTCCTCCAGTGCACTGGAGTAGTGCACATTCCTTAGAGTATAATTTCTAGCTTCATTTTAAATGGGGATGGAAGGTGCATTGTTTTCTTTAGGAGATACTTCTGCACTCTGACGGATCTCTCAGCAAGAAGGGAGGCTTTCCTCGGCATAGTCAAAAGGTCACAAAAATCATGCAATTTATTAACCCTACCATGTAATTCCATGAACCTGGCAATAACACTGGTTTCTAAATAAACAGGTAAGGCCACAGTATATATCACGAAGATGTTGCTTTGGCCTGGCAGGATAGTCCAGATTTTGAGTCCTTGTCAAGACTTTCTATGCCTCGTGCTTTCCGCTCAGAGCTGCTGCATTTTCATTCCAGGGAATGTGGCTGTATCCCAGTCCCTTTTCCTATTCTCTGTCTCTAGTGAATGCATTTTTTTCTTTTCCATTTTCTCCTAAGCATTTTTTTTCTCTTGCATTTTCTTTCTCGGTAGTTTTTATTCTTGTAAAGGCCATCTTCAGAGAGTCCTAAAATAGATAATTCATGTTCCCTTGTGCTATTTCCTGCGCCACTCTGCCACTCCCCTGCCAGCGCTGAGTGTAAACATGTAAGGATTCAAGCTATGCTAGTACAGATACTTGCCAAGGGCAAGCTGTAACCCAGAGTGCTTCATCATTAGCTGAAAGCAAACTGCACATCGTACATGCACATATGTTGTCTGTTTACAGTTTTGATTCCACTGCTAAGTTATGCAAGTCTACCAGTCAGGGAACAAAACCAATATCACATATGTTTCGTGACTAACCAAACCCATGATTTGTCCTCATAATAAAAAGGGGAGGGGGGGGGGAGAGTTAAAAGCTTGTATTCCACTTAGTAATGCAATTTGGATCAGAGGTGACACATGGTTTGAAAATATTTTGGGTGTTGTGTTAATAGTAAATCCATAGCAAATTCTGAATGGGCAATATTCAGCTGTGTTGCTGCAGGGAGAGGAAACATTGCCACATGGCTTATGCAATCCAGCCGGCACCGTGCATACGGTGAATATCTGCAGCAATCTGCTCTGCAGAATTTAATTGCTAAATAACAGTTTCCAGTAAGTTTCAGATTCTCACAATTAGTTCATATGCAGCTGAATACATCAGAAAAGTGGTCGTAAAATGAATCCTTGTGAGTTCTTTCTTCAGGAAAGAAGAGGCTCTGTTCCTGGAGCCCTAACCTGGTTGCTGGAGGTCCCAGACCACGGTGACATGGCCTTTCCTCCAGCTCCACACCACTGACCCGGGGATAGCAGCTCTCCCCTCACTAATGAGGATGTTGGAGGATTAATGAACTGAAACTATGATATGCTTATGAGATCACAAAGCTGTTTAAAATGGATGGATCTGTAGTGATGCCTGCCATATCCACTACTAGCTCCTCCGATACCTTAAAAGCCCCCATCAGTGATGTCAGTGGAGCTTTAGGTGAATGTAAGAGTCTCACCACAAGGACAAAGGAATGTGTGACTGCCTTATAGAAAGCTTCTTATTTCTCTACAGTGTTCTTGAAGCTTCCCTTCATCTGCAAAACCTGTTGCATGTAACATTCACAGGTATTTTGGCAGTACTATTAATGACACAAAATGGGATGCAAGGAAAATTCAGATAAAAATGTGTTCTTATTGGGAGGAAGAAATTGTTGTCCTAGCAACAGCAAGCATCTGGGGTTTTTATCTCTCCTCCCCCCCCCCACCCCCCGCATTGAATTTGCTGTGCCCTGCAAGAGGTCTTTCAGGCTTTAGCTGTTCCTCTGAGTTATAATGGACAGGTTTGTTCTTCAAGTATAATTCCATGCAGTACTCTGCAGGGGAGGTCTTGATGCTGATTTTTCTCTTGCTGGACTCAGAGTGGTATAGAAGTGGCTTAGCAGAATCAAGTTCATTCTTGGATGAGAAGGTCTGTCTTAAACAATGAGCTGCTGTTCAAATTTTAGTTAAATGCACTTGCACACTTCATGGAAACAACAATTCTTGGAATTGAAAAGCTTTATTGCAGAGGGAAATTATATGGAACTTGTTTTTCTTCAAATTAAGGTGACTCTTGAAACATCAATAAAATAGCTGCAGAGCTAACTGGCTTATCTTAGTGTATTGGTACTAGTATCATGTATTGAACTGGGGTAAATTAACAATTATTAATCTGAACCTCTGCTAATAGAGTTGAAAATGCAAGCACAACATTTCGGTAAGGGGGAAAAACCTTGAAATTGTCATAAACCTCTTCTCTTCACCTTTAATACAACCTCTTGGTTTTTAATTACTCCTGTAAAGTGGAGCAATCACAGGATCCTCCTGTGACATTTTCAAGTTTTCTGTCTGCTCCACTTACGAGAAACAAATGGGTCTGCTCAGCTCCATCTAGATTGAGTTTTTCATGAAGTCATTACTTCTGTCACAGGGACTATTTTCAAATTGAAAAATCTGAAACAATAAATGATGGTGAAGCAGTTAATAACTGTTAAGAAATCACATTTGGAAAATTGCATTTAAGCAATAACCTTTCTCCCTGTAATTAAATGACAGAAAGGTCCTGGTTTTAATTAAGTCAGCAATTTATAGTTATGAAGCTATACTTCACTATGCAGATTAGAAGATGATAGGTCACAGAACACCCTGAGTGCATTTTTAGCGGAGCTGATCTGGTAATTACTCCACTGTTCAGTGGTGACCACAGTGAACCGTATCTCTAGATTAAACAATTTTCTTTTCCCTGCTCCATGATGTATAACCAGGATGAGTAAATGTACCACTAGGACTGCATCGAACATCTTTAAATTAAAATGGATTTTAAATGAGGGGGCATGAGCGAAGAAAGTAATGTTTGAAGAACAGCAGTAGAAATGAATGGGCCACTAGGCAAGTCTTGCAAGCAGAGAATATATCATTGTTTTACAGGGCTTTCTATCTTGCGCCTGAATGTTTGGTGCAGATTTATGAGGAAGTAAAATGCTAATGTTAGTGTATTTATAAACATATGATGGGGGTTTCATCTATAATTTATTCCCAGGCCTTGCATTATGCAGCCTATGAAAGAAAATGAAATGCTGTGTTGGACAGCAAAAGGGTTCATTAATACAGCTTTCACATTTTATTTAACTAACCCCTAGCTCATATTACACATTGATTATTACATTGTGAGATGGTTTTGAACGCTTATTGTGTTCTGTTCCTCAGGCCTTTTGCTAGCTACTTCAGTAAGATTTCAGCAGCATTCAACTGTCTTATTTCAACTAGCACTAAGTATATTCACTTGGCCTTCAGGCATATGAACAATGTATGTATATTTATGGATTTATTTTTTTTTCTGAAAGAGTTGGAGGAACAGAGGTAGAGTTCAGCATTACCATTTATTAGTAAAATGTGTTAGTTTAGTTAGATACTCATTAAATAACCAGTACACAACTTGCACCACAGAATCAGTTCTAATCAAATGTAACTACAGTGTAAGCCTTGCTGGACCAGAGTTTGTAAATAAGGAATATTCAAAGAGCACTTTATTTTACAGTTGCTACTTCCTTTTACTCGTAAGCAAACTAATTCACTGACCAGAATAACCTCTTTAATGGGTCAAATTAGCTATCAGTGTAAATTGCCAACACTACGTGGAAATATGTTGAGATTTGCCAATACACCAGCCTGGAATTTACTTACAGGGCTCAATTTTCCTGTATATTACAACAGAATATGTGTGGAGGGAGATGGATGGCATGTATGGAAAGGGATGAAAAGCCAGTTACAAGATGATATTTATGAGAGTGGACATCAGTAACTATTGACATTAAGTGAAGGCAGCAGATGATGTTTTTCAAGTTTACTGATACAAATACTTGCTTACAATTTCTTTTTACTCTGTTTGCTGGGTGATTGTTTTATTTTTATTCTCAGGTTCTTGCAAACCTTATTTTGATTCTCTCTGACTTTAACAGGAAGGGGCTTCAGCCAGCAGTAGGCAATGGCAGGATTCTTTCAAGGTTGAATCTGTCTAAACAGGGCAAGGAAAAGAAAGTCAAGAATAGCATCTCTCAAGCACAGCTACTGATGCATTTTCTTCCAGGTTTTGGGGGCTTTTTGTGGCTTTTTTTTCCATAGAGCCATAGCTTTAGATTTGCTGAGAGCATCAAGGATAATATGTAGCACTGAATGCCAGGTTTCTAAAACATGCAGTGATTCAACTGAATGAGAAATGGTTTCATTAATGATAAGTCTCATAGAATCAGAAGTCTTAGGAAATTTCTTTTTTTAAAAGAGGGGAAATATCCACTATAGATATTCTGGAATTCTGGGAAAATATTAAAAGAATGAAATGACTTTATTTCATGTGCTTTCTTTTGCCTTTTTTTTTTTTTTTCTGTTGAAGGGATTGACAGTTAAGTTAATCAATGACAGAGCTTCATAGCTTCCTTACCACCACACACATGCACACATCCCCTGCCACCATATTTATTCTGTATGGACAGAAACAAGCTTAACACCTCCTCCATATATCTAACTGTATATAACTTTATTTTGAGGCATCCAGATGTTTACAATGAAGTTTAGAGATGATAGCGGTTCAGTTTATCTAAACATGGGATCATAACGAGGGGACAGATCTTTGGCTACACAGCAAGCAATGGGAATTTAGCCCAAAGTATTGGTCATCTAATGTAAAGGATACATTTTGTACACTTTACAAAATCCTAGGGAAGCTGGGTAAGCAGACACTTAAAGGTCAAGCAGAGCAAGCAACAGTTAGTTAGCAGAGACATTCCTTAGGTTCAATAACCTTGACATATTTTCACACCACTGAGTTGTGAACTTTTTTCAGAAGTAAGAACATCTTTCCTCATTACAGTTGGCTTGTCTTCCTTCTCTTTTCATTCTTCTCTCTTTTTTGTTCAATATTTTTATGGTACTTAGGTGGTGCAAAGAAATTTTTTTTCTTAGCTTCACTGATGTATACAATCCTCAGTGGGTACTACAGCATCTCATGGCAAAGATGTTTCAGAGAGTTACTGTGTAGAAGAAATCCAGTGCTGCAGATCAGATTTTGAGTATTTTTAAAGATCTTCCCTAGCAATGTGTGATATTTGGAGTTAAAAGGGTGGAGATGCAGAGTTGCAGAGCCCTAATCCCTGAAGATGTAGTGCCAATAACATGGGAGCCCAAATGTCTTCTGCATAACACTGAGAACAGAGTCAGTATAACCAAAAAACCATATGCAAATTCCAGGATCTACAGTCTGCTAGAGCTCTGTGAAACCTGGAGCACAGAGATGAACACCTACTCTTTTCTAGTAATTACTGTCTGTCACACCAACCTCTTGTTATCAACAGATCTGCTTATCAGCTGACTGGAAGTTGTGAAAGGTAAATGCAAATATGCGAGATCTTAACTGGCTTCCACAGAAATGTGAAGTTATCCTCAACCCCTATGTTAAGACAACTAGCTAAATCATGATTTGTTTTATTGCTTCTGAGAAGCATGAATTTACCATTTTGCTTTCTCCTGAAACAGCTGGAATTACTTATCCTTGGAGGTACAAATTTCCTTTCATTCCTTGCAGAGTCTAAGGAAGTTCATGGCAATATTCCCTGTAGACAAGGCTATCAAAATGGCTGTCATGAAGCATGGGGACATAAAATAAATTGATGATAGAAGAATTATGCATAGGACTTATCCTTCAGTGATCATGTATATCTGCCATATAAGGACATCTAGAGGAAATCTCCCTTTGAGACAACCCATTCTTACTATGTTACATCTAGAAGAGAGACATACAATTAAGGTGGGCAGGAAAGAATTTGAATTATGGAGAGGTGCATGCTTCCTGATGTGTTTGACAGCAGAAATCAGACAGGGAAAGCTGATGAATTCTTATACTTCTCAGGGGAAAAAGTGAATTTGAATCGATGTGACAAAAAATTTTCAAGTGATACTAGCATACTTTGGAAAAGTGGTAAAATCCCTCCCCCCTCTCTTTTCCTATGAAGTTCTTGAACACCTTTTCAAGTTCATTTTAGTTATGGTAACTTTGCAGAGAAGCCTACTGGAAGATGTTGGAGTAAAGTACTCTTATGCTATGAATCACAATATTATCTTCAGTCTCACCACTTTGCCTACAGGCAAGGATGGTGATAGTTACAATGGCTTTCAAGCAATCCCTGCAACTGCTTGCTTTCTGATTTTAAGTTCTGCATCTAATGTCAAAACAATTACACTGATCAGTTTTAATTATTCCATTGGAACACTGTGGTCATAGAGAGGAAGCATAATCCACAGATTAGCGTGATGGATATTAGCACTTACTCATTTTCTCCTTTTGCCAATGACTCTCTTTAATGACACGAGGGTTATGTATTTACTATTTCAGTTATCATAGGAAAGCCCTTATGGGAGGTACTGTACAAACAGAACAAAAAGCTGGCCGTGACCCAAAGAGTTCTCAAACCAGATACAAAACTACAGATGATAGATTAATCAGAAGTAGTTTTATGGTATCTAATGCAAAGAGGACTGAAAGCTAGTGACTGGTGAAAAATATCTCAAGTGAACAACCTCTTTGGGGAGTGGGAGGTGTGAACTAGGGCTGCTGCTCAGCTGAAGATATCCAGAAGTGTGCAGCTCAACAGCTGAAGGAGTAACAAACATGCAAGTTGCAGTGACTGTGGCTGCGCAAGGGGAGTAGAGCCATGAGTTGGAATGGGGCAGGAAAGCTTGTTTTAGCTAATAACCTTTCCCTGTATGTGTCGTGGGATAATACATACTTGCCTCCATCTTTAAAAGCTGTTGGGAACTCTGAAAGCCTTCTGACACTTTATTTCAGGGATTACAAAGTCGTCAAGATGGACATTTTGTTAAAAATTAGGGAAGTCATTGTTAACAAATTTTTGGATTTGAAAGTAAAAAGTTAAAAAGCTAAAGTCTACATAAACTAGATTTTTGTGGCTAGATTATGTCTAAAACATGAGGCTCAGCTTTGGAAAACAGGTATTCACTCAACTTTTTTCAGGAGAATGGTCAGGATGTAAGCATGTAAATACCTGTAGCAATCTAAGCCTTGGTTCCTACAAGCCTCTTTGGGTCAGTGTGTTTTGGTGAGTATATTAGAATAACTTCCAGAAAGTTTAACAGATGCTGAGGATCAAAATGCAAAGCCACAAACATCAGTTCCCCTGTGCACCTCATTCTCTTGTGTACTGCACATAGTGCTGTCAGGCCCCCGCCTGGACTAAGTTTGCACAGTGAAGTATTGTATTTTTTTCCCCTTAATTTTGATGGGAAAAATGTGAGGCTTGTCAAGTTGAAACCCCCAAAGTTTTAAATTCTTTTTCTGTCAAAGAGAGCCTTGTTGGTTTTCCTGGTGACTACATAAATGTTCAGTTTTCTGGCTTATAGAAGGATTGTCAGACCCATATCTTTTGGCCTCTGCTTATAAGCTGGAGAGCTGATAGTATTAAAACACTATGGGTTTTGCTGAGTAGCCCGACAGTGCTGCCAAGAGGTTCCTTAAATTCTCTCAGATTTTTAAAATCTCCTTCGGAGTATTTTATTGATTCTTCTGCTAGTGCACTTGACTCTGCTTAAAGAAGCCATGACACAATGCACTTTACTGATGTGCCAAAACAAGTCACTTATGCATCAAAACCCATCCATTCTTCTATTGTTTTAATTGTATTAGATTGAACAAACAGCAGTTAGCAGTATCATACTGTCTGGTAATAAGGTAGTATGTAAAAATTTTAGTAACAGTCCATTAATGAGAAGTGATTTCTCCATGATCATCCAGAAAGGTCTCTGCCAACCTTGTACCAAGGGCAGTCAGGAGTCTCATGTTGTGTAAGTGGTCTCTGTTACATTCTGCTCCCTGTATGAACTGCAGACTTCACAGCGGGATACTTTATCTTTGATTGCAGCATTCATGTCTGGCAAGAATAGGACATCTCAAACACTGGTTTTACACTTTTCAACACCCAAATGGGAACTGCAGTTTATGTTTGCTATGTCTCACCTCAGGTTGTGTGGTACTAGAATACAGTCTTTGTGCAGAGACCCATCCTTAGTTGCAGTTTTGTCCAGCTTAATATGGAAGTCATGTGGCCCTTTTTTTTAATAACCACACATTTAAAATCTCATGTAAAATCTAAAATGGCAGCATGTATGGGACTTCTGAGTTTCTTAACTGAGCCTTTTAAATTTTGCTTTAGAAGCATACAGCAGGGCAGTTTACTTTTTTCTGTACTGTGAATCTATAAAGAAGCTATTTAAAGCATTTCTTCTATGAAATGCCTGTTGTGGGTAAAGATCAAGTGTTAAGTCCATTATATAAGGGGTTATATTCAACTTTCTTTGTCCCAGCACCTTGCTGGGACCCAGTGAAGGTCACAATCTGTGCCTGAGTCACCTATTGAAAAGTAAGCACAGTAGCACACTGGAGGTATAGCAAGGCTAATTGCGATTGGCATTGATGTTAAGGGTGTTAAGGGAAAGGGTGCCATGGCAGTAGCTAAGGAAGTGACTTGGGGGAGGGCATGTTTTTGTATATTCTCTTCAGGAACTGTTTGCCTGAAGTCTACAGGGTGAAAAATGTTCTCTGTAATGTTGCTGGCAGTAATTTGCAGTCATTTCTGGTACAAATGGACACAGCTCTGTTCTATTTATGGAAGGTTCCTGTAATGTGTGCAGGTCTCCTGCTGACTTCAGTGAAGCTGTGCCCACTTACAAGGCTTGTGAACCTGGCCTGTGAACTCTGCCAGTCACTCATCAGGTCTGAGATACAAAGCCAGCCTGAAAGCTGTCAATATTTATGTAATTATGCCTGAAGATTGCTATCTTGGGGTGAGCTCAGCAAGGGAGATAAATTTTGCATGCTCAGACCAAAGCTAGTAACATTTAAGTACTTTTTTTTTTTTTTTCCTGGAATATTTGTCCATTAACTTTAATGAAGCTTTTTCTAGGCTTATAAGTCTGAAGAGAGCTATTAAACAAAAGGGAGAGAGCTTGCTTGCCAGGCATTTTCTCTGCTCTCTTGGTTCTGTTTCTTTGTGGCAAGAGAAACACTTTCAGCCATATGTCTTTAAAGCAATGCTAACACTTAGTGAACAGTTAAGTAAATCCTACTTGTTAAATTCTTGCGGCTGCAGTATGCTGGGAGCCTTACTCTAAGGGCCCTGTTCCATCACTGCTTGTTTTTTTTCCACATTAAATAAAATTACTTGGATAGGATACACAGATTGGTGATGCAGGAGAAATCCTCTTCTGTCACTGAAAGGTGGCACAGTGCAAAACTATAACTGTTATTTTCCTCTTCGGTAAAAGGTAAACCAAGAAACTTGTTTGATTTCCTGGGCCTTGGGTTAACAGGGCAAAGCCTGGATGCAAGCCAGGCTGTAGATGGCTGCCTTTACTTGTGGCTCCCAGTGCTGAAGTAGGAGTCAAAGGATTTGTGCGGGATTTGCTTCCTTAGGCTTCTTGAGTTTGCACTTGGACCCATGGAATTAAAAAACTAAATGGCAGTGAGCCAGTTTGGATGCAGTGTCTCACCTCCATGGCACCTGCAGTGCCCCCTTCCCATCCCAGTGGTGGACAGAAATGTCCCTAAAAATCTTACAGGTCCATGTTTGGAATTCCTGAGCTTTCTCGGGACAGAAACTGCGTCTGCTGATGTCTTTCTCCCAGACCAAAGAGACAAATGATGCCTATGTCCATTTGCCTGCCTTCTCTGCAGGGTGTGTGTCCCTCCTGTAGCCCTTGCGCTTACCAGCCCCTGACTCCCTTCACAAACACCAAGGTACCACATTTATCTTTTACTCTTTGGTGGGATTAAGGCCTGTGCATTCCGGATGTGCTCCAGTTTAAAACGAGCACCTAATCTGTACCCATATCATCGCTGTTACAATCTTGCCAAAAAATGCCCGAGATTTCTTTGTGTACCATATCTCTTCTTTCAATTACAAAATACTGTTCAGAAGTCATAGCTCAGGAGTTCTGGCCTTATTTCTCTTACAAATTGCTTATATGGATTTTTCTTGCTTGAAAATTAATTGACCATACAATAAACTATTTTCCCTTGAGCAGGGACTATTCTGTTTCCTATGACGTTACAGTAAGCTGTCTTTGGGCCAAATATTTAAAGGTATTTAGGTGCTTAAAGATGCAGGTAATGTGAATTTTCCAAAATACCTAGCTGCCTAATACACAGTGATTTCAGTGGGAGTTGCCATCTAAGAGCTTCTAAAAATCCCGCTGTGCACCCATCTGCTTCTTTAAGCACCTGAATTCCTTTAAAAAACAGGTCCTTCCCTCCAACAGTGGAGACAAATTTTATTTTTCTTAATACATTAAGAGCTTCTTAATACAGTTTCTTGGATATTGCCTGCCACCTTTAAGTTATTTTCATTGTTTTGATTATGATGTCAAATCTAGTTGATGATCATGTTTATGCAGTTCCAAGCAGAGCATGGGCACACAGCATCTATCCTTTATGACATGAACTTGGCACAGTATCTTATACTAATAAATCAGGGCTAAGAGGTTTGTAGGCAAGCAAACTGTCAGGAAGTTACTGCAACTTTTGCAGTATATTAAGTGATCTGTGTTTTGTTCTAACTTTTTAAACCCTCTTTGAAAACCAGTATTCTGTTTCTCATTAGTTGGTCTTTGATCCAGTGAAAATATCAGTCCCTTGAGTTAATATTTCATCTGACTATAGGGCCATGTAATTTGCTACGACACTAAGTCAATAGGTCTCTGCTGGCTTACCCCAGCAGGACTTGTATGTGTAGGCAAAAAATTCTCTGCAAAACATGAATAATGTTGATCTAATCAAGAATTTATTTCTTTGGTTAACCAAAGGAAAAAAAGTGGAGTGTGAACATCAGTCCATCTAGGCACAAAAGGAGCTTGAGGGAAAGAAAACATTTCACTTTGTATCAATTCATATTCTCAATTTAATACATAAACAGGAGTGTCAGGACATGTGCATCTTGCAGAGCCACAGAAATAGCAGTAGATTGATTTATCATTATTTACCGGCTTAGCCATCTTATTTGTGTGCTTTCTATTATAATCTACTTGGAAAGCTCAGACAGTCCTTCTACATTAACCTCTACCTTCTGTCGTCATCTTTCCCTCTGGCCACCCTATGCTACATTCTGAAATTTTAGTTTCATTGCACAAGGTGCTATAGAATGAAAATAAACATTTGTCTGTGGAGAGTTTGCTAAGTCTAGAATATTCAGTTTGGTTTAAGCTAATTTAAAAACATTCAACCAAAATTGCACTTTTACTTTTTAAGGCTTTTCCAGGGATATTTCATTCTGTGATCTCCAAAGGAGCGAAGCATTTACGAATATGCATTAATCCTCACTGGGAATTGATCCAGAGCTTGTTTTAAGCAAATGCTTAAGTGGTTTGTTGAACTGGGGCCATAGCTGCCCAGGCCCATCTCTGGCTGAGCCTTAATTGAGCAATGTGAACATTTGAATTAATTTACTTGTACTTGTGGGGTTTGTTATACATGTATTTTTAAATAGCTATTGATGAGATTTATAAGAATTTGTGCACATCTCATATTTGGATCCATTATGTGAGAAAGGGTCAGATCTTTGATATGAATTTGCAAAAAATATCATCTTTAGTTCACTACCTGCCTGATCCTGTAAGGATAAGTAAATATTTTATTATATTTTCACCAAGCTGAAAAAAGACTTAGATCTGTGTTGTGTGATTTGATCCTTGCTTGGTTTTGGCTTGGGTTTTTTTAGTTTTATTTTACGGCTTCTATTTCTCTCTTGGGTATGTGATAAAGAAGAGCCTTGTTGTAGAGGAACCTCCTGCTCTGGTTGATGTGTTAGCATATCAGTGACCCACTGCAGTTCATTCATGAGTTTTCAGCTCTGACAGGTTGAATGCCCAGAGTGGTCACTGATTAGACTGCCACTCCTAATATTCTCATCCCTGCAGTTATCAAGCAGGAAAATAGTGACAAGTAAATCTAAGCAGCGTGGGAAATGCAGAGTCTGAGAAACCATGGACTTGTAGCATCTTATGGCATTTACTGAGGCTGCAGTGGCGTTTAGTGTGATAGCACAATAGTCTGGATCAGGAAAGGAATCTAAATCTTGGCAGATAGAAGGCAAATCGCACATCACATTTGCAACTTGTACATTGCTGCATGATGCCTCAGGGGGAGGAGAAAAATTTCAGGGTGATTCCTTTGAGCTTGGTTGTTTTGTGTTGAGTTGTGCTACTGAAGAGATCTGACCCTGAAATTTCAGGGCCACCTCCTGAACTCCAAAATCTCTATTCATCAAGACAAAACTCTTAATAAAGTCACTGGGAGTTTTCCTCAGACTTAGGCATATTAGAATTTGATGATCCTTTTTTTTTTTTTTTTTTTTTTTTCCAAGAGGATGGTTAAAGCATATTTATCACCATAAATGGGGAATTCAGTCCTGATGGAAGGAATTATATTTTTCCTGGCTTTAAAGAAGAGGAACTAGGAATCTTACTGTTTAGAGCATTTTCAGACTGACATGTTGTAAAATGAGATTTTTTTCATTTCACTTGGGTAAATTTCTTTTTGCACCTGTTTTTCTTTCCCTGTATTTGTTCAGATTTGGGTCCCACTCCTGCCATTGTCCTGCCTTCTTGATGAGTAGCCAATCCAATTTTTAATTCCCAGGCTCCATAAATTCCCTGGGCCAGTACCAGAGGCTGAGATACATGCAGTTGATCAGGGCATTCACCTGGGATGTGCTGAAGCCAAAATCAAATCAGGTAAAACTCCAAGTTGAATCTGGGTCTCCTGTGTCTCAGGGTGAATACAGTACTGTCTTTATTCTCTGTAGCTTTTTTTTCCTGAAAAGTCTGTTAGAGTTGTGAAAAATATTTCTCTGACCTTCTTCCTACTGAAAAAAGGAAAAAGAAAAGAAAGTGCAGGGTTCCATCGATTGGTATTTTCTAGTGCAAGTTTTTTGTCAGAATACTCCTGATTGGTTGTAGCTGCTTTCTTAAAAGCACCTTTACTTAGGCTCTTGTCTAAAAATACAAATTCTCCTTAGAATATAGGAAGTGCCATGTACCTTTAACAAACAAGGAACATGCTTCTGAAGTTACACACATCTGAACTAGGTGATCCAATAAATGTGCTAATGAGCAGAAATTAGGGAAAACTGCATTTTTGGCCCAGACTGGTAAATGTAGGTCCCCTGACTATGGTGAGCACTTCCCTGTATTTCTTTCCCATCTTTTTACCCTACTCAGTGCTGTGTTTTTAAGCTCTGTGGCACAGTTCTGAAGTGTAGCTCTAGTAAGAGTGAGTCCATTCTCTGTCCTCTGGGTACACTTTTATCTACAGCCTTGATCAGGGCTGTGGCAGCTGCCCTGGTGACTGGGGGAGAGATGCCGTGTAGCTGTGCACACTCTTGTGCTTCCCCATCATGTCACAGAGAGTTTGAAAGCCACATTGGACCACGCTAATGGTAGACAGAGAGCAATTCTCTGTGCTTTACCACACACAGAGAAATGAGCAGTCCTCCGTACTCCTTTGAAAATAGCAATACTTTAAACTCCAGATGGAGCTGGCCAAATCTATGCACTCTATTTTCTCTTGGAAGTTGAGGACTTTAAGAGCTGGGTGTCAGTATCCAGGCATCCATGTTTGATTCCATGTGCAAGTGAGCAGCTGGATATGTGGCTCTTGCATGCATGCACATGAACTCCATTTATAGCACCAGTTAGTACCCAGACTTGGTGGAAGGATAAAACAAATAAAAAAGCTAACAATTGGTCTTAAGAAGTTCTGAAATGAGCTAAGCCTTAACAACTACTTTCCTATGTTGTAACCAGAAATATTCCACTATTTTGTGGGGGATGTTAAAGCATTAGATATATGCAAAATTCTCCATGTTTAGTATTTAGGCTAACCTCACAGTCCTCATGAAGTCAGTCTGAAAAATTCTCATAGCTGTACCCCCAGGTTATGTGATATGGTCTGTAGGCTGTCCTGCCCCTTTTGCTCCCTACAAGTCATCATCCCTCCAGCTCTCCTACAGCTCTCATCCTTCCACTCCCTCTCCATGAGGGAAGGAAGGGGAAGCCAGTGACAAGGACAGAAATCCTCAACTTGAATAGTAAAAACCAGACAAAGACAGGGTCAAGATAACTGATAAAACATGGCAGGTCATAAATGTACTGCTTGTGTGAACCAGTTTCTTTTTTAAATTATCCAGCTGTGTAGAGAGACATGGGGAAAAATATGTATGTCTTGTTGGTTTTGTGAGCATATATAAAGTGTTATGCTATCCTTAGAGTGGAGACTGTGTAGTAAAAGTTTGGGGGTTTTAGTGCAAGAAAAATAAATTTAGAAGTGGGGATAATAACAACGTACAATGTGATGATGGTTTGCCTTGTACTTCCAGATGTCACACTGAGAAGGGAGGGAGTCCCGTCTGCACACGCCTCTTGCCCAGAGTGTTCAGGAATTTGGACTCAGGTGGCCGGATTCTCCCACAAAAGCTCTGCTGTGCAGGAGGAACATTTCAGGATACTGTTGCAAGCGTGAGTGCATCCTTAATTCTGTTTTTAAAGACAAATCATTTCAAGTAGAGTGAATAGAGCTCATGACACAAACGCAGCTGGATTTCAGTTGTTGATCTGAAATATTCACAGTCCAATATGGTAGAAGCAGATGTTGGATTGGCAGTCATCATAAATGTGAATGATCACATCAGAAATCCCATATGTAGCTTATTTGAGAGCAGCAAAGCCTACCTGGCCACCCTTGATTGTGTTCTGGGGTTAAAAATATTTGCTTACACACCTGATGTTAGTCATCACTGGGTTTTTAGGTATAGAAGATTATTATAAACCTTAAAAAGGTTTAGATGCAAACTGTGACAGGAACTGAATTGACTGTCTTAATCAGAAATACTTGGTTTGAAAGGAAACATAAAAACCTCTTTAAAATGTTTATTATCATATTTTGTGCATAGTAAGCGCTGCTGCAGAGGTCAATGGCATCGAACTTAATATGTTGGTCATTAAAAGACATCAAGCATCTGTGCCTTCTGCTGAAGTACATAGAGGCTGCAGAACATCTGACACCTTTGGAAAAAAAACTAGCTGAGGCAAGAAAAGTGTAGCTATACAGGTGAGTTAAGGGGGCTATATAAAGGTCACCTGATTTTTCAGAGACTTTTAATTTCCACAACATTCTTTGAATGTGAGTTTTACTGGTGTGAAAACTGCATGTTTGGCCTTCTTTATGTATTTGCTTATTAGTGTATCCATGAAGTGGAGGATGTTGAAGATTATTTTGGATTCTTAAAATACCAATGTGATTGTTTTCCAGAGCAAAATCTTTCCAGACCCAACAGCTTGGACCAGAACTTCTGCAGAAGAAAAACCCAGGCCATGTCCCTTTTCCCCTCATTGACTCACTGAACATTCAGGTCTAGAAGACCATGTGCTGTTCTTGCCGCCACTCCTGGCACAATGGTGCTGTGAAGGGGTTACAACTCTCCAGCAGACTGACCCTCTGTTAAGGCACTGTGCAATTTTGTAAGGAGGTGTTAAGTCCTTAGTTGGAGTTCCCTTCCTTGCAGCTCTCAGCTGTGGAATTTTCATGGTTTTCCCATGCAATTCCACAACTGGAGGATGCACAAGCGTGCATAAAGCTACTGTTCTCAGGATCGTCCTTTTCTGTGTTGCACTTGGTGGCAAGGTGTGCCTACAAGGTGCCAGCAAGGTGCATTGCAGAACTCTGTTTATGATGTTCTAATAGAACTATTTACCAATAAGTAAAATAGCTATTTATGTTAAACTGCAGCACTCATCATTGCATCAGAAACAATCTGTTGTTACAGGAGCTTTCACAACATTTGCTTTCATGAGGATTTTTAACACAGAAACCACATTTGGAAAGGAAATGAAGAAAGGGACTTCAGTGTGTGACCAAGGATGAGTGCAAGATTATGGGTAAGAGATTAAGCAATCAAGGAGACAGTTATGCGTGGGCTGAAGGTAGGGCGCTCATCCCAGGCAGTGGAAGAAAAAGAATCACAGAGATTTGAGGGGAAGTGAATGACGGGGGTTAGACCAATGAAAATTGTGCTGGCCACAGTGTTTTAAACAAGGCGAAACAGCAAAAAGGAAAGACAAGTCTAGGCAGAAGGTGAGGAAGTTCTGAGGAAGAGCTGGAGTGAGGGGTAGGAACAATCTGAGTGCATTAGGAAAAATGCATAGGGGAACATGGATGGCAGGGAATGTGTATGTTTTTATGTTACAAAATGCATGTCCTAAATTGAACTATCTGAGTGTTTAAAGTGATTCAGATTTTAGGTTAATTTCCTTTCCTAGGAGAGGATTTTATTTCTGAATAGACAAAAATTTAAAATCGTAAAGAAGAAAAAGCAAGTATTTTCCATGGAAGGATGGATGAAACATAAATCTTGAGGAGAACTATAAACTGCTGAGACAAGGCAATTTTGCTGGATTATGTAGCTCATATCAGATAGCAATAAATCAATCCTTCAAAGACAAAAGACTATAGAAAGAAGAATAAACCAAAGACTCTCCAAATAACAAAGGCCAGATACACAAAAGTAACTAAGGAGCTGAAGAGGCAAATAGATGCCTGGCAGGATTTTAAATGGGATCATTCAGCACAGACACTCATCACCTGCTAGTGATTACTGGCGTCTTCAGGCTCCTTCAGGCCCAGACACTTCCCTGACTGAGGTTAAAATTCTCATCAGCATCAGGGAAACTAACTCCTACCCTTAAAATCTGCATGTTTGGTACAGCATCCCTGACATAAATGGAATTTACCTAGTGGATGGATTTGACCTATTGTGAGCATTGACTATACACTTTTCAAAATACAATTCTGTCTTTACTCATTTGGGTCACCCCACTAAGGTGTGAAGTTCTGCACATATTTACCTTGCTTGCTCATCTGGGCCTGAATAGATAGAATAAAAAATTTTGAGTAAAACTGTGGCTTATTGGGTATGATGAAAGAATTCTAGCAGTGGGTACCAGCCGCTAATTCTAGTTAATACTCACTTGCTCTCACACTTTGGAAATTAATTTTCTGTACTGCTCATTCCTGAATTTGGGACAAAAAAAAACCATTCCATGCTGTAAATAGCAATATTCTTATCACACTCTATGGCTGTACTCTGTAGTCCCAGTGCTTTATTGTTCAGATCATCCAGACCTATTACAGCATGCTGTGGCATGTTCCTAACCTGTACTCCTTGGCCTTCTCCCAGTGAAAATCAGAGTATGAGAGATGATTAAGACTTGGGACTCATCCTGACATGCAGGCAGAACAGACACAGGAGCTGGGAACTGTTTGCAGATCCCCAGGCTAGAAGTACTGGGGACAGGCCTTTTAGCGGAGCTTTGCTATGCTCATAGTTACATATTCATCCAGTATCAAATGTGGCTGTTTTGTTTGTTGATATTAAATGAAAGGATGACTTGAGTCTTAAACTGTTAAGGGCGTGTTCAGGATATAGAAGGAGATTCCTGTCCTTCCTAAATCAGAAGAAACAAACATAATATGGAGGAAAAAAAGAAGAGAAATTGCTGTACGTATTTTTTTTTTTAAAAAAAGCAAACAAATATTGAGGGCACAAGACCATGACTGAGAATTACTAGAACATGCCGGACATGGTGAATAAAAGGCAAGCAGGCAATGTTACTGCTGGAACAAGCAGAGATGTGAAAATTCTAGGAAGATTTGCAAGTCTTTATTTGCCACTAGTCTGACAACAGATGATGATGACATATCTGTGAACATATGTTAGGAAAAAAAGATTACTATCACAAGCTACACAGTGATAGGGTCACTGAATATTTTTAGCTCCAGTTCTGGTTCTGGTTGGCCTGTACATCATCTTGCATTGGAAAGTGCTGTTTAGTTCAGTTTCCCCATGGAATATTGTTCCACAGAATATTTAAATGCATTTATTCAGAAAGGAGCCCTGGCATTTGAATACAATATAATTATGATTGCAATCCAAGCCTATACAATTTTAGGTTTGCTTCATCAAAGATTAATATTCTGTTTGGTTGGACTTTGCACACTTACAGAGTTCAGCCAGAAAAAAAAAAAAACCAGAGTGCACTTCTTACAAGTGAAATGGTCCTTCTGTGAGTGGTTCTTTCAAGTCCCTCTCCCCTTTGGCAGCAGAGAAGTGCTTTTTTCATTTCATATCTTATGATGTGCAATACTTAAAACAGGGCAGCATGGAAATAAGTCTTCCTGGCTTAGTTCAAAATACATTTATCTGTTTAAAAAAGAAAGAGATTCTTTTCCAAAAGCTTGTCTATACATTAATCCTGCCCAAGGGCACATTTGATGTATGCTTTCACCATTTACATGGCTTTTATACACAACTGCTTCCTTTGGTACTGACTAAAAAATGAATTTTTTACCAATCAGTCAAGGACTGGACAGCAAAGCATAAGACTGTCCACCTGCTATTCCTGATAATGTTTTCTTAAAGAAAACACCTTACTGATGCGTTCTTCTCCACACATCTCTCAAAACATGATTATTCAACTGAGGACACGTATTTCTGGTCTCACTGTTTACTGTTTGCTCTTACTGCTAGTATGATCCCATTTTTTCCCCTCTTCTTCTTTAATTACACCCCCTCAGAAGAACAAAAAAAAAAAAAAAGTAGCCGTTTGCGAATGGCAAATCAGTCCATGGGGACTGCTTGGATTTAAGGGCAGCTGCTGTTCAATGTATCTGGTGTGTCACTTTCTGTTTTGTGCTACTGTTTTATTGCTGCTGTGGGAATGGAGCAAAAATAGTGGCTACTGCAGTTCTGTTGAATAACCATCAATGTGATTCTAGCTGATGTGTCAGTCCCTCACTGGGCAAAAAAAAGTCCATATTTGATATCCACTGCCCTACCCTGACCTGTAAATGAAAATACTAACATGGTAAATAGCTACAGAAAGGCATGATTAGCTAAAGGACTCAGCTGATATTACATAGGTGTGTTTGTGCTGCTATGCATGTGTGGGTGTGAGAATAGACGTACATCTCCAGAAAGGTTGGTATAAGTAAATAATTCATAAGGTGCATGCAGTGTATTTAAATGTTAAATACATTGGCTTTCGAACTCAGTGCAACTGTCAAAACCTGCATTTGGCTACAACCATTCGACTGCTGCATATTTAAAGTGAAAACACTAGCAGTCTGCAAATACTGAGTAAAAATTACACAAGCCCCAATTATTGACAGACCACCTAAGCTTGCCAGTTTATCCCTTTGTGGAGCTCAGATTTATCTTCCTCCCACGCAGGACTGATGCCTGTTTCAATTTGAGTGTAAAGTCTTGACTTCAGAAGTGCTGACTCATGAAACGGCAAGGAAGGAAAATTTCTGTTGCTGCTGCGCTGGCTGAAGTCGCGTGGATTTACCCCCCCGTGGCTTCTCCTGCCCTCCTCACTCCAGCCTGCGCCCCGCGTCCAGCCCCCGCGGGTTGGAAACTGCTGCTGGGAGAAACCACAGAGGTATGAAATACATCTAAGAGCCGCTGGTTAACACGGTTCGGTGCTGAATCCATCTAGATTGTTTCACCTCTCCTTTCTATTCACCGGCAAAAGTTTATTCTGCGTCAAACCAGGCTTGACACGTACTGAGTCTAAACGGGCTTTTGTTCTACCAAAGGCAAAGCAGCGACGTGCCCGCTGCGGTTTCCTGAACCGGCTGGTTTTCCCCAACAGATGGCACTGCCTTTCTCTCGTAGTTAGCCAAAAGTTTAAAAACATTCGGTTAAAAATAGATGCCCCACATTCTTAATTGGCAATCCTTTTTCTAGTTATTGTTAGGCACAAATCAAATGCTGTTTAGCTCTTAGGCAAGCTCAATGCACAATACATAAAAGCATAATGTAAAACACCCAGATATTTTCTTATTCTGTTCTGTATCTGCTTGTTATACCGGAAAATACTGAACAATTTGTATTTTGTCACTAATATTCAAAAACTTAGTTATAATAAAATGTTATTTTTTCCATTATGAAGATAGACCCTTTTTGTTTAGTCTTAAATCTTGCTACATCGTCAGATATTCAAGCCCTCATGAAGCCCCCATTTTCACATAAATTAAGCTGATATTATGCCAGCATCTCTGGAGCTCGGCTACATTTACTGGGGTGCTTAAGGCATTTGGCCCTTATCCTGAAGAAGGCTTTGAAATCTCTCGTTATGGCAGGTCTTTCTCACATGGGGGGATGGAGGTGTCCATGCTGGCCGGGCCTCCTGAGCTGTGGTCCCCGCAGTGGGGCCCTGATGCCGGTTTTGTGGTCAGGATGGCTCACAGCCTCCCTGGGGTTAGCCCTCTCTGCAGGGGCTGGGAGCGTGCTGCAGGGAAACGTGACTCCACCATGGTTCTGCTCTGACCCTCCCCTGGGTCCCCAGCGTAATTCGCCAGGGTAATTCCCCGGGGTAATTTGCTACAGCTTCTTACCAGAGTCTCCTGATGCCAGATCGGCTCTTGCAGGGAGCGGATGGACACGTCACTGGGGGTGAGCCTTCCTCTGCTCTCTCCTCAGCAAGCTAATCATTTCTGCAGCTTCTTCTAGGACCCATTTAGTTTCTGCAATTCCTTGGGCTATGCTGAGCAGAAAGGCCAAATCACTCCTTTACAAAATGAAATTGTAATGGTCTCACTATTTCCTAGTTTAATCTGTACCTAGTCTTTCTTTTTGTGGTTGAGTTGTTTATGGTGGAGCAGAAGGAACATGTTTTGTTTTGCTTTATTTCTTTGCCTGTTCTTGCACACGGACAGATTTTCGGCCAGCTGCCCACAGTTTTACTCTGCTTCACCTCCCCCCACAACGGTCACAAATTCAGCGTAGGTCCTAATCCAGACAAGCATTTCATTTCCCTACCAGAGCTCTTCCAGCAATGTCAATAGCACTACCCACAAATACGGTTTTGTGTGTGCTGGAAGGCAGTGTCAGTGCAGGCCTTTAGCACAGATGCATGGGAGTAGTTCTTTCCAATATGCATTCACATGTGTCTCTCTCCAGTGACCTTCATTTGCCATCTCTCTGCCTATTTAGTTAGTTTATTAGGTCCTTCTGAAGTGGTTCATAATACTCTCATAATATTGGACAAGGCTCAATAATTGTATCAAATTCCAATGTTATCGGCTGGATTTTGAAACCCTTTCTCCTGTTTGCTAACATATTAAAAGTATTAAACAACGCTGTACCTAACACAGTTCTTTGAGTCACCTCATTGTCAAAGCAATTGAAAGCCTTTTCTTCTTCCTCTTCTTTGGTGATTTTTACTTCCCAAGTTGGTTTTGTTCCCTTTGTCACTTTTTGTGATGAAGGCTATCAGCTGTTTTCAGAAGGAACAGTAGATTAATCAGATATGCTTGTACTTGAGGCAGTTCGTTACATTCTGAACCTTCTTTTCTTTTAAAAGACTCTGCACTATTCTCTCTCTTTTATATAACGATAATCTGGTTGTTTTCATACTTTATTTTTGGTTTAAGAGTTTTATTTTCCTAGTGGTAGAGCAAGGTTTAGTAGGCTGCAATTTTCAAGGCTAGCTCAACATGTTTTTTAAAGCTAATACTCATATAGCAGCTTCCAGCTCTCCATCAGCTGATGATAATGAGCAAGGATGTAGGGTTTTTTAATTAGTTACTCCAACACTTCCTTGAAAATATTTGCATGCACACAAGCCTGTTCTGAAGATCTGTTGCTCCCTAAAAACAAATGTTGCAGCACTTTCTGCCTTGAAAACAGTCTTTAATACTGATTTATTTTTCTTACATGGGAGAATAGATGTGCTGAAATGACATCTTAAAATCCTCTTTTGAATACAGGTGTAAATAAAATATTTGGGATCTTTGAACACATCATCCTTAAACGCTCATTTGTTTCTCCTTCAGTCCTCCTGCTTCTTGGGTATGTGCCTCTGTGTGCACATATGAAAGTATTGCTTATTTTTATTTTGACTGGTTGCTTGTGAAATTTTTTCACGGACCTAATTTCTGTCCTGGATTTTTTAAGGCAGTAGCATGTGTATTTTTGTGTTGGTTTCAGCTGATGTGGGTCCTTCTGGTTTGAAAGCTAGCTGGTAAACAGCTTACTATGTAAACATAAACATTTATTTTTCCTTGACTTCTGCTTCCTCTTTGTTTCAAAATATCCATACTCTAGTGAATGTATTATGATTTTGAAGCTTTATGGTTATTAAAAACATCTAATGTTATTTCTTGCATCATGCTAGCCATGTGATTTCAGCCCCTGATCAGCTGCAGTGTATCTTTTGTAAAGGCACTCATTCTTACTGAAAAGACATCAGCTATTACATCCAGTGCTCTCAAGCAGTTAATTTAAGCTAATACTTAATTTACTCATTCAAAGAACAGACAAATTTTTTTCCAACCTGCATTTGTCTACCTTTATTTCTTAATTGTTAATTACTTTTATGGCTTTGCTCCCTAGTTGAAAGTCCACTGGTCAGGACTATCCCTTCCCAGCACTTCCCTGGCACTGAGAGTTATCTCTGCCTTTTTTGGGAGAGGCTGTCTGCAGTTTGTTATGCACAGGTAAGGCTTACACAATTTCAAATAATTTAGTGACTCATTCTTGATTCCCTTGCAGTATACCAGAATCATCATTATCTGAAAATTGGATACCAGAACTGGACATAGCAATGCTGGTCCCATCAGTGATACATACCTGTAACATCATGATCTCCTGCATAATCATGTAAGTATTGCATTAACCTTAGCCCATAGATTGCATAGGGAATTCATGGTAAATTGATTTTCTGAAGTCCTTTTCAGTGTCACTGCATTTCAGGATATGGTATTCTGTGTTGTTAGTGTGACCTACATTCTCTCTTTTGACATATCTGACTTTGTGTCTGCCTGTATTAAAACCTTTTTAAAAATATTACTTCATTTTAAAAGCTGATTCAAATAGCACATTATAACTGACCAGTCCTTATCTCTCCAATGGTTATTTGACCAATTTTTTTCTTTGCATACCTTTAAAAGTAGCAAATTTTAAATATTTGAAGTTTTTTCTCTCCTGAACAGATAAATATATTTCCATTGATTCCTGTTCTGAATGTAGTCAAAAGGGGTTTTTAAAAAAAGTAATAGAAACACTGGAAATACCACTAAATGCACCCATATTCAGATATGATAACTAATGACAGTACTTTTGCCAGTTTTTAATATGTTTTACTATGTTACACATTTTGAGTAGTGTTGTTTTTTAACAGAATGTAACGCAAAAACTTGCAAAAATATGAATGCAAAATGCAAATGCATTTATTTTTGACAACCAAATTTTTTGACAAATAAAAAAATTATGTCAGCCTTGTTTAAAAAAATATGCTTCCCATATACTGACTAGGCATTACGCTCTCATTTTTTGACATTTTTTGTGTCACAACCTCTGGTAACTTCTGCAGAGGGTCATCTTAGCCACAGTTCCTAATCCAAATGGTTCTTCCACACTTTGTGAATTTCTCTGTGTCTGCAGCTTCTCCATTTTGTCTAGGTGAAAAGCTGCTTTCCCCACCTTTTCACACCATCTACTAAAGATTGTATTTAAGCCCTTTCCCAAATCACCTAAATTCAGATGGTTACCAGAATCTTTTTCTCCTCCTTCCCTGCATCACTGTATGACCCATGGCACAAGCCAGCATCAAGACTGGTTTACACAGTCTTTCTTTCTCTTCTCCCATGGCCATACCCTGTGAATGGATCCCATGAAAGTCTCTTAAAAATTCCCACTGGAGAAGAGACTTCATCTTCCATGTCTGTCTCTTTTTCCAAAGTAGTAAGTGATAGGACAAGAGGAAATGGCCTCAAGTTGCACCAGGAGAGGTTTAGATTGGACATTAGGATAAATTTCTTCACTGAGAGGGTTATCAAGCACTGGAATAGGCTGCCCAGGGAAGTGGTTAAGTCACCATTCCCAGAGGTATTTAAAAGGTGTGCAGATGTGGTACTTAGGGACATGTTTTAGTGGTTGGACTTGATGACCATAAAGATCTTTTCCAACCTAAATGATTCTGTGATTCTACTGCCTCACACTATGTCTGGTTATATCTGGGCAGTGTAAGTGTAAATGTTACCTTTCGAACACAGTATCTTGGGCTGTGGAACAGGCAGTATGAGCTAGTCTTTGTCCCATCAAGAAAATGGCTTGCCAGTCTTGGCTCACTAATCTGGTTTGCTAGTCTTGCACTAGTGATATATATTAGTGTCTTCTCACTGGCCTGAGGACTCATCTTTTGAATCGGCATCACTTCTGTTGCAAAAACAACTATGCTCAATTTTAAAGGTGAGAGCAAGAAAGAAGGAAAGGGGGGTGGGGGGGTGGGGGTGGTGTCAAAAGGCTGTGTCTGGATGCTTTCTATCAATAAAGAGTCATTTGCCTCAGCTTGGACCCATAACATGAACTTGAGGTAGCCCTGATGGCCAGAGGGCCCGAGTCCAGCCAGGTTTGCAGCTGTGGCAGAGGAGGGTTTGCCCTTAGGAAATGGCAGTGCCTAGGCTTTGCATCTGCAGCACAGTGGATGTTCACTGGGCTTAGATGCAAGTTTGTCATTGCTTGAGAAGAAATCTGAAACACTTATTCAACAACAAATAAGTAACAACATACTCCATTTTCCATCTCTATTCAGAAGCATAGGGAAAGAAGTTATTTTCACACAGATATTTCATGGAATTTGCGATAGCTACCTGTCGATTGACAGATGAACTTTTGGGTTAGTAAAGCCAGCAGAACAAGAGATGCCTGCTTAACCTGTTTAATGTTTTCTTAATGATAACAGAGGAGACTTGGCATATTAGTGTTTCCTCGAAGAATATCCAAATATCCACTGACTTAAAAGATCAAAGAAAACAGCAATGCTTTTAGTTATGCTGGGCATATGTGGGAGTATGTTCTTGCATAATTATTGACAGCTTGACTGGATCTCTGTCACCTGCACAGGATCTGTGCACCAGACAAGACCCTGGTTGCTTAACTCTATAGGTCATTAAGGGTACTAGTTCTTAAGGTTAGTTTGAAGAAGGCAATTCCAGATCCCAGTGAAGTAGCTAGCCTCTATTACTGTCTGTTAAATTGGTTACTGGCTGCTGTATAAAAGCCATTTTTTTGAATGAGAAAGTTTTGTTTCACTAGGGAAAAAGAGTAAGAGAAAACTGTAATGAGGGCAAGGCAGTTTGTAATGGTCATGTAGCCTGCACGAGAGTCAGCCTGTGAAGGGACCAAACCAGTTGCAGACTGTCACATCTTTGCTAGGATTTTGCCTCCCATTAGCTAACTGTGACTGCAGACATGCTTTGTCCTAGTGAAGAGGTGCCTCAATTCTCCTGTGAATTAGAGAGGCATGGCAAGAGTCTGTCAGCAAAAAGCAAGCAATGCTGAGGAACCCAACTCCTGAGACAGGTGCCTTGAGAGAATCCAGAGGTGCAGCTGCCTCTACAAGTGTCTTATTAAAATACTGAGCTCTTCAGCCTAAATATACTTTATGTTTTTGCCTTTGGAAGAGAAAAAGCGTGCTGACCATGCATAAGAAAACCAATCTTGTTGCTAACAGATACATGATAATGTGAGACAATATTTGTTCAGCTGAGTCACTTGCAGCCAGAGACAAGTGACAGTTCTAGCAAGTAATAAGCTGTCATGTAGTGTTTCTTAAATGCATGGATTTTCTGAAACCCTGTTCAAGGGGTCAATAGCAGAGCAGATGCAATTGTCTGCTGTATCACAGAGACCTCAAGAGTCAGCTCTGCATTTCCCTTTATTTTTCTTTCCCCTGAAGTGGTAAACTTCTTCGAGAATTTCCTCCCAGAGCAAAGAAGCTTTCACTAGATGTTGGGGAAAAGAACTGACTGTTTAGTTTTGGAAATTATCTTGTGATTATTTTTTATTCCACCTGTTTATTTTATTTTTTGTTCCACATTGTTCCTTGAGAAACCAGTCTGTTTATAATTATTGTCAATACTATTTTAATTATTATTTTGATTTTTGTCCTGGTGGTGGCCAAACTTGCAAAGCACAGTTTAGTCACAAGAAAGGCCAGTCAAATCAGACCTGTTAAAATCTATGCCAGGCACATTTCTAATGTGCCCTCATCTTGAATCTTGTATTTGGTTTATTGCTGTGTTTCAAAGGAATAGAACTAGGAAAGGTATAGGAAAAGATAACAGGGAGAGAGTAATCTAGACCCTTCAGAGGATCCACTAAGGGGAAAAAGATAGAGATGTGCACAATAATGAGTGTCATGGAGAAAGTGATTAGGGATTGACTAATGCATTGTTTCTGACAATACAGGACCTAAGGGGGTTCCAATGTTATAATCACATAGGGAATTTAAAGCAAACTTTTGTCATGCAGGCATAATTATTTTGTGGAATTCATTCCACAGGATGTTATGAGTTCAAAAAAATAAGATGTATTACTGACGATAGGTCCATGGGGGACTATTAACATGATGGTACTGTGGCAAGCTCTAGTTCAGGAAGTCCTCTAAGCAGCTGATTGCTGGAAGCTGAGAGAGTATGCACAGGGATTTCTGATTTGTCTTGTTTCTTATTCTTGTCCTCTAAGAATCTCCTGCTAATTGCCCAAAGACAGGATACAGGGCAAGGATGGATTTTGGTCTGACCTACAGGGATGTGTTCGTGTACATAGCTAGCTCTCCAAAAGAGCAACACAGGCAGCAGAGGAGGCATAGGAATGTAGGGTACTCTCACTAAATGAATGATGTGGCCTGGTGATCTTATTTAATAGCCAGATAATATGAAGCCAAATCCACTGCAACTTCATGCAGTTCAGCTGACCTTAGTAAAGCCAGTTTACACCAGTGCTAAGGTACAAAGATTGTTGGTGCCCTATAGGGAAAGTTTTTTCCACAGTGTGCCTGTAATCATGATCTCCTGACTGTCCAGGCTGTGGGACTTTGTGGCATCTGTAGTAGCATCCTCCCTACATGCAGAGACAGTTTTTCTGCCAGAGGAAATCAGGGTGTACAGAGAATGGTGCACCACATCCAACAGTGCAGCTGAACTGCAGCAGGAATGCCCAGGGGAGGATGCAGGACGTACTGCGGAGCATATATGCTTGGCAGGACAGATCCAGCCTGTTTTGAGATGCTGAAGTAAAACAAGACTACATAAACAAGACACTGCAAGACCTGCTGGAGTAGGGACTTACAGATCACCAGTGGCAGTTCGCGTGTGCTCTTATCCTTTGGTAAATATGAAATATCTCCCCCTTTGTCACGAACAACAATTCAGGAAGGATTGTGTATGGAGAAGTAATAAACATGGAAAAGAAATTCTATATGGGGGTTTGCATGAATAAATGATAGAAATGCCTAAAGACTGGATTAAAGCTTCATTAGCTTGGTAACACTGAGAAGTATTAAGAAAGAGAGGATACTTTTGATACAGGACATGGCGTGAAAACAAAGCCAAAGAAAAATTGTAGAGCAAATTCTATGTGATATGATGGAATAGAAGACAGGAAGGAAGTTAGGAGAGAGCAGTGGAGAGATTCAGAAGGGATTATGATCACATCAGACACAGCTGGCTGTATAGACTGAGAGAGACAATAGGAGTAAGAATTTGTTGAAACAAGGAGGGTAATGCAGGCAGGCTATATATTCATGTCTGGGACTGAGAAATGAAGGGAAAAGTTTGGAGTATCAGTGAAGATGGCAGATGGCAAATGGCAAAGTAAAGCTTTACAAGGCTTCAGGAATACTTCTAATCCCTGCCCCAGTGGTACATTGGTGTCTGGACTACTCAGAAAAAGGACCACATGGACCTCCCTGTGTGTCCTGAGTTGAGGGAAATGGTGTTTCCCTTTGGGAATGCAGCTTTGTGAGGTCAACAGTGAGTGAATAGTAAGCTCATAAATGCCCCAGAAACACCAGGCCTCTGAAAGACTTGCTCCAGTGTCAGTCAGAAGAGGACAGTGTTTCTTGTCTGTTCCTCAATAAGGAGGGGAATACAGTTGTCTGTCCTGACTCCATCTAGAGACAGACTTTCTTCTCGGAGAAAGAAAAATGTTTTCTGCTGAGATACGTAGCAGCATGGCATAAGTTCATCTCTCACTCCCAATTTAAATTCATTAGATACTAATAACAGGTCCCAAGTGGACAAGTATGAGGTGCAGGAAAGACTTCTGAAATTCTTTTGCTTTGGCAACAATTGATGGGTAAAATTTGGTTTGTCTTTTTCTTTTATGTTTTTCTTTGTCTTTTTGTCATTTGGCTTGTCTTTGTTAAATAGTTTTTGCTGAATTTATTGGCCTTTTACAAAATACACAAGCAAATATTAAATTGGTAAACTTCCTTAAAAATTACTTATAAACAGCTCAGGTTATTATATCTATACATTTTATCTCTATATAAACACATAATTTATATTTCATAATTCACATTCATCTAAGAATAATATGAAAATATTGAGTTACAGGAAATTATATGAGACTGAGTTTGAATACTATAAAAAAAACTGTAGAATACTCTTCTTCAACTATGCTCCTACCGGAAGTGTCAGGTAGAATGTGATTGCAACAATTTCACTTTGAAATCTTCTAAATGCATATGAAAATCAAGACAACAACCTCTGCAATAAATTCCACCTTGCACAGAAATAAATACTGACATCCACTAAAATTATAGAAAAGGGCATGACTTTAATATTAGTTTTCTGTAATCACAATTGTAAGACCGCTCTTATACATAAACATAATAATAATATCTGAGATTCCTACCCAGAAAGCACAGTTTCTCTCAAACCTTCTGTTCATTCATTTAAAAGCAGTGTCAATATGTAATAGCTTTCACTACTGTATATGCATCTCTCATCCTAATTTAGCACTTTGTATTATTGGACTTAATTTAGGAAGGACTTTCCAACAACCTATCAGATATTTAAAGAATATACAGTACACTTCTACTGGTACAGGTCACTTAATTATTTAACTGTTGAAAGCTTGAAAGCCTCTTTCAGCTCCCTGTATCTATTTCTATATGTACGAATTATGAGACCTTGAATAATGAACGTGTTATTTAAATTGTGCTGTGACACTACATAGTGCTGAGAAGTCATTTTCTACAGTTCACTATTCTCATAGTCAATGGTGCTTGACTTGATTACCAGTGCCTCATAGCTAGAGTAGATATGGGCAGTGTTTTAAATTTGTTAAAAATTGGTTAGATAAAATTGTCTTGAATGAAATAGAGTAGGTTGGAGAGCCTATTCCTTCTGATAGTTTCCTAGATGAGTCTTAATTGTTGTGCATAAAATGTCCACGATATATTGCATTTTTGTATAAAAAAAATACAGTAAAAGAGTAAAGGAACAGTGGAGTGTTCTACCTGGACTTTATAAAACAGTAGTGGAGGAGGCAAACCTGACCTTACATCCTGCCTTACATTCCTAAACCACAGTTCAGGACAACTATGGTTAAGGAAATGTTGTGCAAAGAGATAAGTTCTTAGCATCCACTTAGCAGATATAACAATTAGCATTATTACTGTAAGGTATCTCCTTTCTACCAGGACAAAGGAGAAAGCAGAGGACATTGTGTCCAGTACTGGTCTGTACCACAGGCTGCTCTGCCTGTGCAGCTTCACTGCACTGGGATCTGAGTGCCCTGATACAGGGGACAATTTTCCTAACAAAACTGCTTATACCCTCTAGTATTATTTGCTCAGTGATGCTACTTTGACTCACTCAGCAAAGTCACCATTTGTATTATCATGATGCATCCATGTAAGAAATGCTTTGCTGGTGTAGCATACGTGTATTCCTATATGATAAAGCACTAAGAGGTTAACTTACAACATCTGGGAGCCTGGAAAGGACAGATTTTAACAGATGGGGAAAAAATAGCTTTCTATGAGCAGCAGAACTACTGAAGCCTGGTTTGCTAGAGGTTGTGTGTTCCTTGTCACCTGTATGTAGGTATGGCCGGTGGGTATGGCATATGCTCTTAGCTAGCACACTGCTCCCAAACAGCATGTGTACTGTAATGTCTGAGTTTCTGCTTTTCCCCAGTGGAGGTCACTAAATTGGGTTACTCTCCTCTACTAAAACCTGTAGGAATTTAATAGTTTGGAAGTTTCTACCTTTACAATAGGTCTGAAACAGAACTTTGTTTCAGATCAAGACAGGATCAAGCTGAAGTGTCACTGAAATCAGTTCATCTTTGGAGTATGCTTCAATTTCAGTGAATTTTCTGGGGAGCAATAAAAATTTCTGTTGGAAACATTTTGACCCAGTGTGCATGTAGGTTACCAGTCTTCAGATTTCACATCTATTTCTCAGAGCTGAATAATATGCTAGGAGTCAGGGCTGGCTGTACCGATGTCACAACTATTTTGCTTGCACTTGCATATCTCCTCCTTCCTTTTGAGGCACGTGGAAGAGACACTGTTTGTGGTGCAACTGGTTTTGATACCCTCGCCTTGGCACACATACACACACACTCAGAGGGTTTATTTCATTCTTCTCTTTTACATGAACCAGAGATAATCCACGTGTTCTTGTCCCAACACCTTTTTGATCAATTTAAATATCTAATGAGATATTAAAAAAATGCAAAAAAGGAATCTTTATTTCCAGATACTAGAATTCTTATGACATGGATTTGAAGCAGTTTATGATCAAATAATATTTTTTAATTTGCCTTGATTCATGTGAAAGTAATTTGAATCCACATTAGTATTCTGTGAACTGATCATTAACACTTTTCAACTGATTTAGTAAACATATATTGCTTCCAAAATAAATAGAAACAGGAAAGGAGTACAGTTAGTGTAGCTGAGGCATGAAAACACACACATTAACATGCAAGGCAAAACTCCAGTGTTGGAATGGGGCAGCACATCAAAGTTATTTTTCTAGCCACGTTTTTTGCATTTCCAGAGGACGCTTAAAAACAATAGACTGAACATCCTAAAATACATCTTTTAATAATGTTCTTCATACTTCACTAAAAGATGGTGTACAAACTGTAATAAATTAATTGGCACAGCTCCTCTGAAAATATTAGGTAGTCAGGAAAAGATGACATGGTGAAGCTAAAGTGCACATCCTCCAAGGGGTTTGGCTCTGTGATATCCAATGAGACATTTGCACAGCCCTGTTTGGCATATAAGGCTTCTCTAGGGGAGAGTGTCTGTCTCCCGGATGAAACCAAGTCCAGCTCTGATCCAAGCCATAAAGCCATAGTAACACATTGCTATGTCCGAACCAATAAGCCTTCCTCAAAGCTTGAGCCTGTCAGTACTGGGCTAATGCAGCTCTGTCATGTTCACATCAGTGTTGGCCTATGTCCTGCCAGTGCAGCAAGCAGGTAGAGGGGTTCTGGTCTGCCTGTCTTTTGCTGAGAAATGCCCAAAACCCCAGCAGACTGAGTGTGGAGCCATGTTTAAGCAAGCCAATAGGTATGCCCTGTAGTATTTAGACTGTTTGTCTGGTGATAGAGATCTTTTCCTGAAAACAGAGACAGAGGCATCTTTTTTCAAAAAGAAACCCAGCATCCATAATTCCAAAACATGACCAGGGCAGTGCTGGTTCCTTGTCCAAAACAACAGTTCAGTGGCCAGTATTTGGGAGCTCCAAATACATCACTGTCTGAATGTATTCAACTCTGCATCTTGTGCCTCCCATGGAAGTGCTTTGGTCTCTAGTTAGAGCCTATTGGGGTATGGGGAAGGAAACTTCTTTCAAGCTTCTCCAGTTGCATGAAACTAAAAGGATTAATTGGACTAAAGAGACAGAGCAAGTGCACAACACATTTTTTACTTGTATGGCTGAGACACATCCCTGGGAGAGGGGAATCCTGTCTTTTATTTTTGTTCTGTGACCTGTTGCTGTGTTTCACTTTGGAAGTTAGGACTCCTGGAAATGGCCTTTTTCCTCAGAAGCTGGTGTGCTACCTACTAGCTATTGGGTAAAAGGATGAGAGAACCCGCCACCTCTTCTTCGAGGGAAAGGTCAGTGCCCTTTTTGAGGGATTTGCTCAGTTACGTCACCCAACAGATTCTGCTCCACCTGTGAGCTGCTTACAGGAATACCAAATTTTATGATCCTCACTGGGCTGAGGCATGAAAAAAAGTTGTTCAGCCCTGCTGACAGTGCTTTTGAGTGTTCCCAAAACCATAAGCACATAGAAAACTAATAGACTATAAACACCCCTTTGCTTGGCTGACCAGGAGCTCAGAGGCTCAGCACTGAAACTGTCTGTTTCTTCAAGGCTCAGTCTAGGTGCTTTCTGTAGACCTAAGTGTAAGAGATTTGCTGAATGCTACCTAACTAATACTTTGGGTAAAGCTGGGAATGGAGAAACCCCTGCACCTCTGAAAAATTTGACCTTGGACAATTATGTGAGAGAGGAGCATTTATTGCTGGGAAGAAATATGTTAAGCATTAGCTTGTACAATGTGGGCAGCATCTCTCTCTGAAAACTCCATAATTCCTCTGTGAAAGCTGTAGGGTTTTTGGTGCAATGTAGCTCTCTGACAGCTCTCTTTGTGTGTAATGGCCATGCAGAAGGGAGAAGGACATCATACTTGTGTTTCTAAGACTTCTGGAGTGGTCCCCATGCTGCTAAAATTGACACTTTCAGGTGGTTCAGGATGGATGCTGACAGCAGCTGAGAAATATTTGGCACAGCTCAGGAAAAGAAGTGCAAAGGTGACAGTCTCCTTTACTAGCTAGCTGGGGCCAGTTCAGTTTGCACCACCTGCCAGCAGACCCAACTGCGCTAGGACAGCCAGCCCCTCCTTGTCTGTGGATTCATCTGGACTTGAAAGGTTCTGTGAAGATTTGAATTCAACCTTATGCCTCATGCTGGGAGGATGATTCAACGTAGAATCTGCTTCTACTTAGACTATTTTGTTGCAATATCATATAAAAGGTCTTGTAGAAATATGGTAAATATCTGCAGTGCCCCACTTTGGTCTGTGTTCTCTATCAAGTCTCTCAGGGTCAACCTTGTCACGGGAAGGTGTATTTCAATTTTTTTTCTGCTTTGGCACATCAGCGCTAACGGAGTATTCCCTTATTTTGAAATTTTGAATTCTGGTTCCATGTTAAAGCAAAGATTTTTGCAAATACTGCAAACACTATTGCTGACTGGCAGCTCTGTCTCAGCTGCACATATGGAAAGATGGAAATTTTTTGTGAAGAGGCATAAAGTGCTTCTTGAAGCAGAGATGTGAATTCACATCAAATGAAATGTGTGCAGGGGGTCCTTTTTTTTGCATTACATTATAGAAAATTGTTCATTGTAGATTATAAATAGTAATGATCTGGACCACACTCTTGTGTATTCAGTTCTAATTAGAATGCACTGAGCTACCAAAACTGGTGCACCCAAGCCAGCTTCCTTAGGACTGCAGTTATCTTCTACATAAATACACCTTTAACCAACAGCATATAAAAAGAGCAATGATGACATCCAGAGGACAGATAGTTTAATCATAGGTACTGTAGGTATCCTCAGCAAATTTCCTGGGGATATATCCCTCACCTACTTTTTCTGTTTAAAGTCTGTTCCTATTAAATCAGTTATTGTCAGCCTGCTGAGTTCCTCTAATTCTTAGTTTTTATGAAACTGACCTTGTAATGTTGAGTGTTTCACCTCCAGTGCAAAAATTATATGTACAAAGTAAACTTTTATTAGTTTCATAATTTTTGTGTGCACTATTGTTCTGTGTTATCACTGAATCCAATGAAAAAGTAAAGCACTCCTTTAAGCTATTGGTAAGCTTCAGGTTAATAGCTGTCTGGCTTACTTCACCTGTAAGTGCTCCTACTGTGGAACCTCTCCCTATATGTAGGTTTTTATCTAATCTGTCTTAGTAACCTTCCATACTCTGGTTTGGCAGTTATTTTTCGTTTTGATTTTGTTTGCAACTGCAAGAATATTGGCCAGGTACACCATTTGTAGAAGCCACTACACAGAAAAGCCTCTGGATTCCACAGAAATATCTATGGATGGGTGTCTATTTTATTGACAAATTTGGAAGAGATACATTACCAATGTTAGTCTGTTAAGCACAGCTCCACAATCAGAATTTAATTGAAGCACGTTACCTATAATAGGTTCAGATATTTGTGTTCTTCAGCATTTTATGAATTCAGAAACAGATGGGCTATGACCAGGAAGCAGTGGAGAACAGACTGGCGTAAAGCAGGTTGGCTCTCTGACAAGTGCAGGTACAGCTGTGGTATGTATTTTATTCAGCATGCCCACCTACTGTATCAGCAGCCTGCCCTACCAGCAATTCAACTACAACTGACTTAATGAAGAGTAGAAGTAAGCATGAATCCAGACTTTCCATGGATCATAATATTTGAGAACCCAGAAGAATCAACATGATGGAAATCATGCCAAGTAATTTTTTTTCTCCATCTTTACATGCAAGAGATAACAAAAGCATTGGTATCTTGAAGGGGAAAAAAACCACAAAATTTAATCAAATTATGGTATATTAAAATATTCCCCTTTTGATCTTTGTTAATTGTTTTTTTAAAACTGAAGAAAGAAAACCTTAGCTAGTAGCTTATAGGTTAAATCACCATAATTGTGCCAAGGAACATGATGAAATGCAGTCTGAGTGCTTCTGTTAGTAAAAGAAGAGAGATTATATGGGTGACAGAGGGGCCAGTTGTTGAAGGTTTCATACAAGAAGTGTACAAAGGATATTTTTGCTCACATTTGTGCTAGTCTGCATCTTTGCAAGTCCCATGGGGTAAGAAATTTCTGTGGCTAAAGAGGTGGTGGAAAAGAATCCTTGATCTGAATATTCCTCAGTTGGAAATGTGGTATTTGCTATTTTATGCATTTAAAAGAGGTGCTTTGCTTTGTCTTTTGGCATTCCTTATACACCTGGTTCAATAATCTTGTGTTTAGGTATATTACACCTTTTTATCTCTATTTCTATATCTAACATCATATATTATAACCTGCGTTAACCTACAGTAACCCACAAAGTGAATTTGGAAAAACAACAACCCATAATTATTTTATATGGTGATTGTCTGACTTGAAATATTGAGGTAATTATCAAGTTAAATTCCTATGATCCCTGCAATTTCTATGAAACCTGGAGATGTCAGTACTTGAGTTCTGGCATATCTCTTAAAGTAAAATTATACCACTTCAACATAAGGTCGTAATTAAAGATGTAACGAAGCTAAGTGAAAAATAGCTATATGATTTGAATAAAGAGCAGAATAATCCTCATAATTTTAGAGGGTGCAAAATTAAACTAACTGGCCACAGATTCCACCATTCAGGCGCCGCATACTGTAATACATATGTGGACAAGACTCTTGTTGATGCAGCTGGATGAATGCAAAGGGGAAGTCTAGAGTGTGGGTCCGGGAAAGAGCCTGTGGGACCTCTTACTTTGGAAGGTGAATGGCTTCTTCCAGAACACAGCAAAGACTTGGGAAAAGCCTAAATGAGAGGAGTTTTTTATAAATGTGACTCTACTGTGACTTGTTTGGGAGACAGAGAAATACCGCTTTGGTCTCCAAAGTGAGATTGTGGGACATACGTGCATAGATTACTTTAATTTGTATCTGAATTCCTAAGAAAAACTTTAAAACACAGCTAAATAGTATTTTAAGAGCTCTGATGAGCAACAGAATATGCAACCTAGTCTGTATGTGTATATGTACCTCTGTGTGCATACACGCATTTATATTGTAAGTATATATGTGGACTGGTGCTTGAAAATGAAATCCTAGAAGGCTAGTATGATTTTAATGAACCTTCCACAGCCTTATTTTAAAGCTACTTCCTTTGTTGTGGTGCAGGTGCTGTAGCAGTGGAAGCCAGCAGGGTTCAAATGATAAAGAGACAACTGGGAGAGCCACTTCAGGACAGTAAGGCAAAGAGCTGCTGTTCAGGAATTCAGTTTCACAGTGGAATTGTGCTAGCTGAGCTGTACTTGCCATGTGTATTGCTTACATCTTGGACTCTTGAAGATTTTCTTTTCTCTCATTCTCCTGTCCAAGCTTCACATTTAACCTTTGAGGCAGTTTTGAATGTATCCCTTCATAAATCGTAGTCCAGTAGCACTAACCTCAGGCAGCTCTTTAGTGTTTTTGACTCCCTTCTCACACTGTTCCTCCTCAGGGTTTTGCTGGTCATTCTCATTTCTCTCCTGATGATTTTGTCACTTCTCTTCAATGTAAAACTCAGGGGATCTATGAGACTGTACACTGTGACTGTGTTTGTGATGTTGGGGCCTCTGCCTGATGCTACACTTCGCTTCATTTACCTTTCTCATTTCATTGCTTTCCCCATGTTCCAGTAGTGCTGCCTGCCCCCCCGTTACTACTATGGGGCTGACATACTGTCCATCAGATCCTGTCCCCTCCAGCCTCCACCAAAATATGTTACCTTTCATGTTGGTGACTCCCTCAAATACATTAAATCTTCGGTGTCCTCTAGAATTTTTTCTGTTTGGTTTTAAATGTCCCCTAGCTGTTCTGATGCTGAAAAAACACCTCTGGACCTACCGATCCTTCACAAGCTTTTTAAAACCATTCTCTGGTATTCCTTCTGTCAGCATTTTTACAGCATTTCAAGACTAGTTGGTGTCACAAAAAAGAAGAATATTTCACAATGAGGGTAAAATACTACAGTCAGTTCCATACAGGCTTAGTTCTGAAAAGTCACTTAAGCGAAGTGTGATGTTGGATGAAGGGATTAAGTGACGGCTATTTGAGATTTTTCCAGACACAAAAATGTACCTAAACTGTAGCTCACCTTTTTTTCAGATGACAGGGAAAAAAAAATAAGCTTTAGGTATGGCAAAAAAAAAGTAATAGGTGTAGTCCTGTCAGCTCCTCAGGTACAGAAATGGTCCCATCCAAAACCTGCTACAAAGGACCCCATTCTAGAGCACCAGTATCTTTGCTGTTGAGGTGATGAAGGATGAGTGCCCTGGACACTGGCATCCAGTTATTTGGTGAGAAATATATCTTTGCTAATAGAAATACTAGAATGTGATCTCCTGCACTTAATGAGCTCCCATGAATGCTGGATAAACCCTGGAGCAGTTTCATCCTTGTCTCTTTTCTGAAGCTGGGTGCATCTGCCAGCCAGTCACACTGAATATCTGCAGTGCTAAGAGTAGAAGTCAGAACTGTTCCTGAAAAGAGTTCAATAAAATGATTCAGGAAAGCTTCTTCATTAAAGGAGTCTAAGCATAAGGATAGCGTGATTTGAGTCCTGCAGTATTTTCATAACTGCAACAATAGACACAATTCTGCCTTCAGATCTCCACAGGTGTTTGCAGGGAAAGCAGGTGGTGAGCTGAGAAATTTGGCTGAGGAAAGCACAGGTACTCTACTGAAGAGAACAAAATAAGATCTTACATAAAGAGAAGATGAGATGTTCTTCAGCTTCAAAGTAGAGCAGAGCAGGAGAGTTTGTTAGGATCAGCATTCAATTTGCTGGTTCTGATATGAGTGCAATCCTCTGACATCACCAGGGAAAGGCTGAAAGGTTCTGCTCTCTATCCCAGGTGCAGTAAATCCTAGCTGCCCAGAAATTTCAGTGAGAGCTGAGAAAATTCAGGGAGGAAGTGCTGCATCTGAAGTCAGTCTCTTCCACCGCCGCACCCAAATAAAAAGCTTCATAGTAACTTTAAAAGAGGATTGTAGGGAAATAAAGAACTGAAGCTTTAAAGTAAGGGTCAGTGAGCTACACATACCATTTTATCAGCTGTGCAGGCAGTGGTGGTTCTGAGTATCTTCCTCCTGTACAGGATTGTTCCTCCTCCTGTTGGTAAAGGAGGGTTGGGGTGAGGTGCAGGACTTCGCTGAGCTGAAGCTGAGGGCAGAGAGCAGACATATATATGAGGTCCTATACTGAGCTCAGCAGCTGGGCTGTAGAGTGACACTCTGCAGGTTATTTCAATTCCTTGTGTAAATAGTAAGAGGGGATATTTAAGGTGGCCAGTTAAGGACTATCTCAAGTTCAGAGCAGAATAAGGATGCCAAATGATCTTTAGGAAGAAGAATTTAGATGCATGTAAGCAGAAGGCAGAGGAACAGAGAAGATGAAAGAGAAGCCGTAATGGGAGACAATGTTTTTTGTATGTGCAGCGTAAAGGGGATGAGTTCAATTTTAATGGGAAAGAGTTTTCATGAGGCAGTGTGGTTATAGTGAAGAAGATAACGTTTTAGATGCTGTCATAGAGTAAACTGAAGAAGTAGTATGTAAGAAAGTAGATAATAAGAAAACTGAAACAGCAGTATTATTTCCTTGTCCCCCTTTTGACTTTGGGTTTTCACTGAATGAGCCGTGAACACGTCAAAAGCAAGAGCCAGAGCAAATTTTGTAGGACTTGAAGTGCTCTCCATCATCTCTGCCAGCCAGTGTATATCCCTGCTGGAAAGGATGCTGGAGAAATAGCATCCTTTTTGATAGTGACTCAGACTTGAAAGTGAGGATAATAGCTCTGACTCAATCACAGGCTGTTGTGGAGGGAGACTAATGCCAGGAGACATGGCTAATTCTCTTTCTTTGTGTCAATCTACTTTCAAAATACAGCACATGCCAGTTATTTCTCTTGGAGAGGAAAGAGAGAGAGCTGATATGAAACAGAGATAAAACCTGGAGCATAATTAAACAGGCATTTTTCATACCTTTATCATTGTCTTTCTCTTCCCTCTGTGCTTCTGTGTCTTGTTCTTTCTACAGCTATTGCAAGTGGGATGGATACTGAAGGAATAGCAGCTATTTTTGATGCCAACTAAGTAGTCCACATTTTATCTGATACATGGCAAGACACATTAAGGCTTTTTTGTTGTGCATTTGATTATCTAAAGCATTTTATTAGTAGTCCATCATACAACGGCATTATGTTACTGGAATTGTCACATCTTCACATCAGTTTTCAATTCAGTTTCTGCATTTTCCTCACACTTCTAACAGTAAATATTTAAAATAATTACGATTAACCAAACTGAGATTGCAGGTAATGCTGCTTTGACTTGATGTTTTATTACACTCATTTTCTTTAAGACCTAGCATTGTAGATTGGCTTAGGATGGGGATAGGTACTTTTTTGTTGTTGAACTGATATTTCAAGTGTCTCTTCAGTTTGAAGTGAACTAGCATTTCCATTATCCCTTGGCTTTCAGGTGAATGGGGTAGGATGGTCCCAGTTGCATTCGTACGCAACTTTCTGCCGTAAGTGGTGGTGGTTGACTCCACTTATTTCTTCTAGCTGAGGTCATTCAGAGTAGGGTTTGAAAAAGTTTTAAGACACTTTATGATACTGATATAACCCTCAAAGGTTCTCTCACTACCCTGGGGTTGGGATAGTCCCAAGTGTAAGTAATATTTTTGTCTAAGTGACACTAGCTTGTTCTTAACAACTCCATGAGGCAGCTAGAAAGTCTCATGTTAGAGACTCATCCACAGCCTATGTCCCTGAATAGATCTCCATGGTAAAATTCTTTTTTTGTTGCCTGAAGTGCTGACAAATCTGCCCTGAGAGCCTTGCCCTGATGCAAAGAAGAGCCCAACCTCCCTTAGGCTCAAGGAGTGGTAACCCTTCTTCCACACTCCATGAGCTCCTGTAAAAGAGCAGGTCTGGACTCGGTTAGCATGTAGAACTAAGTTTGGGAATATAAAGGACTATACAAACTACTTCTAAATCTACTACTGCATGAGGCAAAGGCAGCTTTACAGACCCTGTTTGATGCAGAAACTATTTGTCTTACTATTACATGTAGCTATTTACCCAACTGTCCCTCCTGGCTCTTTACCTGTTTCACTAAGTGGCAGACAAATTCAGCCCTACCCCATCCCCCCAACACCTTCTGAAAAATTATACTCTTCTGCCACTGCAGCAGCAATAGAAACGTCATTGCTGGCAATGACTTGGGTGAATGACTGGAGCATGGAATATGCAAAATGGAGCCACGAGTCTGCTCTGATGGAGAGCAGCATGTTGATTTGTTTAAATGCTTATGCTCTGGATTCTTGTGCTTCCTTTTGTCTTTGTGCTTGTGTTTGCCTTTCACCTTCACAGTGATATACAGTAAGTACCATAGATCTGTTCCAAACTGTCACAGTCACAGTATCTGTTGTTGTTACAGATACACAGAAGGGCAGGAAATGTTTTTCTGTTCTCTTTTAGGTGGCTTTAGCAGTTATAGGGCTTCCTCTACGAGGCAGTGGGGACCAGGGCGTGTAAAGCTGGGCTTGTCCCTTGTTGAGGCTCCTCAAGGGATTTTGGCAGTTGTCCTGGAGCTGATTCCATTTGTATTGTGCTGCCCAAAGGAGATCTCAGCATAAGGTTTGCAGATGTAGTCTAGATGTTGTAGATGTGGATGTTACCTGACTCCTCTGGTAAACTGACATATTTTGAAGGGTACTTTCCTGTGTCACAGCGGTTCCCAGCCCTCTCCAGTAATGTCAGAGATGTGGTGAAAGTGACGGATGCACCTAAAAAGAGTAGACACTGAATTCTGTCACCTGCTACTGTCCAAGAAGAGGGACCACAGGTCAAATATCATAAAAGCAGGATCTGGTTGACAGTTACATGTGCAGCCTTAGAAACTGCAAGTACATGCTGTGTCAGGAGTTGTCTGCATGCGCCCCTAAATTTTTTAAAAGTCACTCTTCCCCTATGGAAAAAATAGTTGTTCAAAGTTAAAGTTAGCCTTTCCAAGGCACAAAGGAAAGCTTACAAGTAACAAGCTATGATTAATTTTTTGTTTGTTTTGTGCACATGCAAGAAAATGCTGTGATGTTTTGTCATGATGATCATCTTGTGTGTGCAAACTCATCTCTCATATCCCTGGAAAAAGCATTCTGTATTTTGGGACCCATTTCCTTGTTATCAGAGCCACTATGTTAGGTCTTATAAACCTTTTCAGAAACCAATTAAGCTTCATCTAAAAAAGCGGTTGGGTTTTTGGCCCTCAGTATTCCTATTACTGGGCAGCCATTCTAGGGCTTTTATCCATCCTATGACAGCCAAAACCATTTTATTTCCAACCTTAGTTTATTCATTGCCAATTTATGTCATGTGAAGAAATGAATGAATTATCAAATATGCCAGACTGCAGAATAAACAAAAGTGGTGTCACTAAGCACCATATCCAGCATTTAGGGAGCAAGCCTAAAGTAGATTCAGAAAGAAAAATCAATGCAAAAGGCCATATAGCTAATTACCAAGTACAATAAATGACTACCATGAAAAATAGGCCATGTCGAGAATAATCTCTGTCAAATGTAGTTAAAGACTGTCCTCCTTAATCCGTTTAAGAATTGAGAGGGTATTAAAACCTGGAACATGTAAATCAGTTGTGAAAGTGTACAATTGACTGAACCTTGCATATCTCCAGGTTGGTATGTGTGGAGGGAATTCCAACATGTCACTTTAGGAAAACTAAAGATAGCCAAGACTGACTGGTGTGGAAGAAAACCTCTACCAGCAAATCTCAGATTGCTGGCAAACTAATGTTAAAAAGGGTGCTGTGTTTCACAATAAAGCATTCTAACAATGTGGATGCTGTGATATGATCTCTCCAAAAGGTGCAGAAGGTGAGATAAGCATCTGTCTCAATTCTTCACAGAGCCCTTGGGTTTGACAGTAGCAAAACATATGCTGCCTGGCAGGTGAGCCCACATTTGATCTACATAGCACTTTCCTTTAATGCCTATGGTCCTGGCAAGGGCTGCACGGCATGTAAGATGGCTTTTAGTTAGTAAAACAGGATTTTCATTCCCAGGCTTATGATTTTGCTACAGAATATTTAGTGGGTTTAGTATTCCAAAGATGCAGCACTGAGCACTGCTGAAAGTCTAAAGGTCTGGATATTGAAAGATTTTGAAACAGTCATAGTCCTGGTGTGGAGGTCTTCAAGTGCTCTTATCCATGGTGGTCTTGTTTCACATTAACCAGTGTTACTCCTTCCTACAGGAGGTGGCTGAGGATTCAGGAGTGCTAGCAAAATTTGAAATTATACTGTTTTCTCACTGGACTCAGTGATCACCATAGAAAACCCTTTTGACAACAGTGTACATGTAGTTATTTCTCAACAATGCACAGATTTGTATGATCATATTCATGAGCAGAGGAGCATGTTAACACACATCACATCCACCCAGAAGAAGATACTATGTCTTCACAAGCAGGGAAACTTTTAAATAAATAAATGGAGTAAAACATCATCTATTTGATGTGAAGGATCAGATTCACAGACTACTTTACTTCCCTGCTGCTGTGCTGTCTTCTCAGTTGTAAGTGCTCTCCCAGTATCATCATTATGTTCATTATAACTTTCGTAACTATTTGTTCAATGTTCATTTCTTACTGGTGATACCATGCAAATGGTTTTCTATAGTTCACTATTCATCTCTTAGCATCCACTCTTCTTTCAGGATGAAGCTTTTCTTTGCATTGCATTGTTATAGACTCCTTCACGTTCCTAATAAATTTCAGCTACATCAGCTTTCTGAGCTCTAGGTGATCAGGAATTTTAGCACAAGTAAGTATATCCATTGCATATTAGGTCGTTTGGAAACAAGGTTAATAATTAACATGTCTAGTTTGGGAAGCAATGCAAAAAATCTGAGTATTTGTTGTTTGGCCTAACTCAACTGTTTGTGTGTTTGGCTGCAAATGAACATATCCCTACCTCTGAGGATCCTTTCATAGGATTCAGCATGGATATAAAGTTCCACTTGCATGGATGAAACAGGAGGATCAGGGACATAAATAGCAGAAGTGCGTACAGAAAAAAAAAATTAACTCGGTATATCACAGATACTAAGATATTAATAAATCTATTATCTTGTTATAGTGCAAGACTGGCTTATTCTGTAAAAGAACCCCTTTCTGTTATGTTGTTAATCTAAATTCTAGTAAACACAAAAGATGCTATCACATATAGTATAGCATGTTACCTACCTCCGCATAGAGGTTGTCCTCATTAACTGGGCACCCTTAAAACATGGGTGCTAGGAAATGATACAGAGATTTGTTGATTGAAGTATTGCTTTATTCCAATATATGCACAGCCCAAGTAGGTTGCAATTAATAGCTAAGAAGGTAAAACCAAACTGGACTTTAAATAGTGTCCTGAGCTATGAGTAACTATAATAAGGTTACACATTAAATTACTGTAGAGATCAAAACTAATAAGCCCAAACTAATAATTGCTAGCCACGAGACGACAATTTGTTATTTCAGATGAGCCAACTTTGAAGGGATGTGAAAGGAATAGAGAAAAATGAATTCATGTGCAGTTATAGCAGATATTACTTATCACAGAGTAATAAGATAGTGGACAGCCCAGACTGCAACTTTGAAATATAGATAAAGCAAACTTGCTAATAGAAGGAAATGTGATCATCTGCAACACCAACAAACTGTTAGAAAAGGAACAGTGTTAGAAAAAGAAAATAGAAATTAATAAAAGAGAGCTAGAGTCCAGTAGTAAATTGGAGGGCAGCTGGTTGAAAAGCACATATTAATGCTCTCTTTCCTTCTGTTGCTGCTTTCTCTGCCTGGAGTGAGCGCCCCTGAGAGATTTTGTTTCTCACTGCCATGATTGCTCATTTTTTCAGCAGAGATAATGAGATCGAGGCAGGAATACCCACCTTTCATTCTCTTATTCCATTTCATTTCTCTCCTCCAATTTCCACAACAATGGCAGAGAAAACGTCAAGGAGATGACTTGGGAATAGTTCATCGTCAAGAGGGAAGACACCCTCTGCAGAGGAGTCCTAGATGGAGTTTCAGCTGGGGTGGGGCAGACCTCTCCCTGTCTTCCCCACTGAGCTGAGTTTCTCCATCCTCACATGACTTTGTGTGATCCTGCCTGGGAACCACAGGGAAACTGAGATGGGCCAACAGAGGAAGAACAAGGCAACCATGAGACTTTTTGGATGCTTGGTTGTGTTGGTTCATCCAGCAGTGCACCACCCTGGATCAGAGCTGTGAGGAAGGTTTTGTTTGGAATAATCTAAAATCTGTGTGTGCTTATTTTCATAGCAAACTGCTAGAAATCATCCTAGCCAGGTGCTTACAGTCAGTGCTCAAAATGGAGGTGCTCCTCCTTTGCTGTTTCACAGATATCACCTGGAAAGCATGGAACAGGAGGACATGGTAAGGAAGGTGTGTGCCCTGCAGTGCACTTGTGCAACCAGGAGCCAAAATTAGCAGGGGGACCATCTAATTGTATTTGTTCTGCTTGCAAATAGATAACCCCCCTGCTAATTTCAGCTTCTGCTTACAAAAGTGCTCTGCAGTATTCACTCCCTGCTTCCTCCTGTTCTCTCCGTGATTTTTCTTTTCTTCTCTCAGATGTGATTTCCTTACATTTCCAGCTCTATTTTCTCAGTCTTTTCATCAATATTTAATATGTGAGTCGAACAGTGGGCAGTTACCTTCCTTTTCTTTTCTCTTTTTTTCCCTCTAAAAGTGCTGGTACTTAGCGCTGGCTGCAGCAGCGCTTGGCTCCTGGGAGCATTTGCTCCGTTTGAGTACTGCCTGCATTAAGGAGCCAAAGCCTAACCTGAGGCTGCCAGAGGGGGTTTAAAAAAGGCAATAATGACTAATTGACCTCTTTAATGAGCTTAGGAGTTATAAAGTAGATAATTGCAGTGCATATGACATATTTTATCTAGGTTTTCAGAAAATCTCTGATAAGGATCTACATGACAGGCTGTGAAGATGAACCTAACAGGGGCTGAGAAGGACATGGCATAGAAATACATGAAAGAAAATGAATTTTCTGTACTGAGATCTTTGTCCCCCAGAAGGCAAGAGTTAAGTGTGATTAATACCTGGATTCATAGTTTGATTTTAAATAAATTACCTAGCTAGAAAGACCCACTGTAACTCGCTGTATGTGCTGATGATACTAAATTATGATGCATACTGAGCACAAAATGAGTGGCAAGAAATATTCATCGTGCCTTAGATCAGCTCAGTAATTGAGCTGACACATGGCAAATTAAATTTATTACTGAGAAATGTGGAATAATGCACATTGTTCTTGATATAGAGATGACAAACAAAGCCCCTCTAGAACATTTGACAAAACAGCCTTTACTAGAAGTTAACTGTCCTAAACAATGTATACAGGGAGAGAAAAACTTGAAATACTGAATACAGATGGGACTGGCTTTGGCATTTGATTTTCTCTCTGTTACAGTGTATTGCTCCTGCCCATGCGTTACTTGTTTTTCCAGTTCAACACAAAGCTCTTAAGTTGCTCAGGTTTTCTGAAATCTCCTCTCCATACCTTGTGGTTTTATTGGGATGAAAAACAAAAAAGTGAGCTGGATGCATGAGGAAAAGTCCCTCAGTCTTGGAGCTGGAAAAGCATCAAAATTGCAATAGTTGAACTTTTTAAAATGTGCTGGAATGACCACCCTGAAAACATCATCTATTTTACCCTTGTATTGGTGGCAGTAGGGTAAAGAGAAATGAAAATAGCTATTTCAAAAGACGTTGTACCAGGAGTCAAGTGAAACGGGTGATATGGGTTTGGTCATATGTCTGGCTTTTCATAATGTGCACACTCTGTGTTGTTAAAACAGCTTATGGCTAAAATTTGATGCACACACCTGGATCTTGGGAGATCTGATGAACTAATTACTTAATCCAGATTTAATAGCCCAGGGCAGTGACTGTGTGATTTGTTTTGTGTTTCAGGGTTAACACTAGCACTTCCCATTATCCTTCTGTGTGGCTGCTGTGATTCCCAGCACCTATTTTCACCTCCTTACAGTCATGCATCTCTGAATTCACTGGATTAATACAAGATGGAGTCTACTTTTCTATTTTTACTTCTCAGTTTCCATCTCAATTTCCAGGTATGTTGGGGCAGTTTGCTGTTAACAATTGGCAATAGAAGTTGGTGCTCAGGAGAATGTTGTGAGAGGACTGGTAATGCAAGGAGGAGCAGGGGTAAGGGCTTCCAGGCACAAACAGCCACCAGAGAAAAATACAGACATTTGTAGGAGAGATGGCCACAAAGATGATTAAGGCTGCCAACAGTGGCAGAGTAAAAACAGAAAAATAAGATATATCTGACTTGTCATCGTCGTCTTCTTTTTTTTTTTTTTTTTTTTTTAAGGAAGGGCTATGTTGTGACATTTGGGTAGAAGTCTGTGGTGCTTAAATTCTTTGCAGCAGAGGGAGAGACACAGTCACAGGGGCAAGTCAGAGCGCAGTCCCTCTGAATGGTGCTGATGACCACAGGACACTTGTTGAGCTTTAGTGACACCTTGATTACAGCTTGAATACGCTTAATTATGTGACTTATTAAAATTAACATCTTACCAGAATTAGTAATTTCAGTTGCTGCTGGTGGATGCAGACTTATTTCTATGGTGTATGCTCCTCCTTTTATTTTTTTCAGCCATCAGGATAGTTTTGGTTTCAGCTTCCAGTGTTATGCTGATGACAGATCTATGTGATTTGTTTCTTGACTACTCAAAGGCATTTAATCTCTTTGAATTTACTTTGAATGTCAACATTTTGAAATGTCTCTATGAAAATCTGTCACTATTCTCTTAATTTTTTACTCATTTCTTTTGCCATCTGAGCTCTGCTTCATGAAGGCAAGGAATTGCCTCTTTCAGGATCATATTGCACATTCTATTTACAAAGCCATCTTTTTACGATTTGGAAGCATCTCATAAACCAAATATACACAGAAAGAGAAATGAAAAGTCTTAACTTTGCAACACATTTTACTTTCCCCTGGATTTCCCCCAGTAGAATTCAGTTGCAAACACCACAGCATTTGATTCAACTCTTAAAATATACCTTATTAATAATAAGTTTCTAGGGCAACAGTATAGACCAGATCCATTCCTGCTTTTGCAATTGTCAGTGCAATTTGACTTATGATTTGATTTTAAATTGGACTTCTCATGAACTTAGCAGACACTTTTAAAGTAAGAACCTATGCTTTTGAGTGTTGGGACCCTCTTGGTATCTCAATTTTTGAACAGTCTCCTTGAGATTCTTGAATAATTTGGCTTTGAAAGTTTTAAGTCAGGAATTTTTGGTCATAAAATTTTAACTGGAATTTATAATTTATCTGACAAAAATTGATAGCCTTTTTTATGAAGAGGAAGAGTCTTGTTTACTCTTCTGTCAAAATTCTTAGAATAAAGGATTTTTTTTAAGTAAAAGGAACATGTGGTGATAAAAAATTAAAATTGGAATAGCATTTTTGAAGTTGGATAATATATGAACTAGATGTTGGGAATGAATGAATTTTACCTTTCATATCCAGCTCTACAAAATCACTAGCACAAGTCTATTGGAAAAACTGGTGGTTCTGTAATAAGCTCAGGAATTTTTTTCAGGATGAAGGTGTTAAATGGCATTTTAAAAATTGTTACTAGCTGGTACTTGCCTAGATCTGTTGCAGTAATTCATCCTCAAAATTTTGCTCGAGGTACCACCTGCTGTTTAGAAAATTTCCATTTTCTAAGAACTCTAATAAACCAGAAATCAGTCTTTTTATCACCTACCACTACACTGGATTGGTCTGTGGCTGATTGTAGGTTATGATGTGGAAAGTGTCTTGTTATCTAGTAGATGATCTCTGCTTTTGAAAAAGAATGTTCCTATGTATTGCTCTATGCTTCTTCATGTCACTTGATACTATTGATCACAGAAGTTTCTCTCTTGCCTCCAGGAAGCTTGAGGGGTAGACAGAAACACCCTTAAATGGCTTGGATCCTTCATCTCAGATTAAAACCAAAAGTTTGATTGGGGCAAATGGTTTTTCATGTCAGCAACCATCCCTTGAGAGCCTCTACAAGGGTTATTCCTCTTCTCCCCTTATAAAACATCTATGTGATTCCCCTGAAAATTGATATATATATCCTGATGTTTTACAAAGAAACCATTTATAGGCACCAGTTTTTCTCACTGGTACAGAATTTTAAATCCTGTCCTTTATTACCTATTTTTTGGTTAATGAGAAAATACGGTTTCAGTATCCATTCCTGCTGCCATCATATGGAAAAAATCCTTCAGCCAAAATAATCTCAAAGGCACACCTCTGTAACCACCTCTCCTCCTCTGTCACATTCCTTCATTGAATCTCTTCCGTGCCACACCAATTTCTTACCTTTTCTCATGATCTTCAGGCTGTATGGCCTTTCCTTCTTGTCATGCCTAATGTTGCTATCTCACGCTACCTATGTTGATCCACCAGTGATGTGAGTCATGGCATCCTGCTTGTTTTCTCTTTCCTTAACTGTGTCTTTGCACTCATGCCATGAAATGCTCCTTCTGAATTGGTAAACCACTTTTTTTTTTCCCTTGCAATGCCTACAAGAAATCTAATTATGGACTGGATCTATCTTTCATAAAGCAAACATTACCATCAACTTCAGTACAGGTTGGACTGGACTGTAAACTTGCTTACTCATTATCTGCATGAATTTCAAAAATGTCTGATTGATTAAAAGTCAATGGGACTTGGTTTTCTAAGTCACCCCAGGGCTTTTGAAAATCCCTTTCCATATCTTATCAATGAAATCAGAATTCAAATCTGCCTTCAACAACTTACTACTTTCTACTTCTCTTCTTCTTATGTCCTCCCTCATAACTTATTGGCTTCCTGTTGTGACACATCTTACATTAATTTCTAAAGTCTGTGGGACTGAAAGAATTACCCTTTCTGTTAGGAATATTTGGGGGCAAATTTGAGCTAAAATAGTAGTAAATGTTTCTGTTTCAACACGAGATCCTTTTCTTTACCTTTTCATGTTGAAGATGGTATTATTGACATATCTAATAACTTTGCCAGGTAATTATAGTGTGCTTGCCCTGCTTTATGTGTGCATGTGAAGCTAAGGCATTACAACAAGAGGAGAGGTAGGACCATTGAGGGCCATATCATGACCTCAGTTCATAAACAAAATTCCTATGGAGACATGCCAGCTTGCAAGGGGAGGATGTGATTGTACCGAGTCTGGCTCCACCCCATATAGCCACAGAAGGGGCAGTAGCAGTTCTCTGGGTGAAACTCCTAGAAAACACTGACTGGCTTTGATATTGAAAGGCTGTGTGTTTGTTAGTTTGGAAACTTTCAGAGATGTAGAAATGCCACCAAGTCACAGGACAGTTTAAGTCTCTTAATCTAATGAGAGACAATGATGTAGGTATAGGTCTGGAAAAGATAAACGAAACTCTGAGAGGTTATCTGTGCAGAGATGCTCAAATTCACCACTAGAATTGTGAAGCCAATGCCACCCATGATGCCTTCACAGAAATAAAGTAGATTCACATCACTAGATCTTATACTTCCTTTGAGGATATTTGATTTCTGATTTATCAGCTGTTCAATGTATTTTATTTGACTGGGGTTGATATACTCTAAGTGTGACACTTCATGAAAGTAAATATAATGATGTGGATAAGGAGTCTGAAAACCACTACTATCATAGGTGCAGGACAATATTTGGAATCAGTTGCAAGCAGACCATCATTAACTGTTCTGCTGGCCAAATTTGCTTTAAATCAGGTAGGTGATAAATAAGTCAGCCCAGATACTCAGGAATTATAGTGCTTCCATTCTGGAACTGCCAAGAAACCTGATTCTGTTGTTTGCACGTGCAGATCAACTGGAGGAATAAAAGTATGCTATGTAATTAAAAATCTGGGGTAGAGAGGAAAGGTCAGGCCCTGAGCACTGGAAATTGGCCCCCTAAATCCATGTTTGAGAATATAAATAGAAAGTAATATCGTGGCCAGAGGTGCTGAGCTCTCCGACTTCCAGTCCTCAAGAAAGCTGGTCCTCTCATTTGTCAGTGGTTAGTCCCTCACTAATCACCTCTTCCATCAGGACAGTTCTGTAAAGTAGTGAGCATTGAACCTGACTCCCACACAGAGAAAAATTCATACTGTTGTCCATGAGAGAAAAGAGGGCAGGTAGTAGCCAACACTGCTCTGTTCATTATTATAACAGCTTCCATGTCACCAGCAGGATGTCCCTGCACATGTGTGACTCCCATGTGTTCATGAGGCCCATGAGCCCACTACTGTGCTCTGACCTGTTGTAAGGAGATGGGAAATCAATCACTTGTGCATTTGGCAGAAGCATATACGGGTCTAGAAGTAATCACTGCAATCTACCTAAAAATCTCTGTTGCGTCTTTTGCTCCTCCTCTTCCTCCTCCTCCCCCACCCCAGGCAAGGGAACACAGCAGCCACCTTGAAGTTATGCAAATATTGTTTTCAGAGTTTTTGCTTCTGTAGCAAAACCCTCTCCCCATACCCCTTCCAAACTACTTGTTTGCAAGCATCAAGGTAAACATTTAAATGTCACTTAAACATAAAAATAGGTAGGAGGCACATTAAAGAAACTTCATCTCCACTTCACATCAACACCACTAAACACATTGTTACAACAGTGACTAAAACTGTCTAATAATATCATCAGTGGCAACTGGTCAGTTAAAATGTTTTTTAATTGTGACTTGAATGTGTTTATCAACCTCTTTTTGTGACATTAAAAAGACAGCAAGAGAAACACATGGAGACATTGTCCTCGAGGGAAAGGATTAATCATCAGTGAGTGAGCAGGCCTAAGCAGATGGTCAGCTAAGCTTTCCTGAAGTCATTTCTTCTATCCACCATTCAGTGTCACTGCCAGAAACAAGAAGTGTTATCTTGACATTGAACATCTTTATAATAAAATCACTAATTGGCGACTAATACTAAAGGCTTTATAGCTGTAAAATTGCAACAGAGGTAGATAAGTGGTTGACTGGGTTTCATTTTAATAAATGCTATTTTACAAATCCTTCCTTAGCATAGTCAACATTGCACTATCATTGTGAGACCTCTCTGCATATGATGGTGTGTCTCTGTTAGCTCAGTTCCAAATGGAACAATTGGGAGTGTTTTTAACAGCAAAGCAGATAAACGTGTCACTGTCATTGTGCTGTTATTTTTCATGTTTATGTAATGCTAATATTTTACAGGAGATGTTCGTTAGGATTTAGTTCTCAGATTTTTCTTGTTTTTTGGCAACCAGAGAGAGTCTGTCATAATAAATTATCACTTTTGGTCTTGGAAACATATTTTTTATGAAAGCTGAAAATGTGTCAGCATTGGACATCCATGAAATTCACATGGTTTATTAAGGATTTCTTTTTCTTTTTTCCTTCTTCCTTTAGCCAGCAGCATTTAGACAAAATACTTATTTCCCCATTAGCCATCCACTTTTTTTTTTAAAGATACAATCAAATCTGGGCTGGAAAGAGCTTTATATTACAGCAGTTACATGAATATAGCCATTGCTTTTATTATCATTTGAGCATGTGGGTCTTGTTTCCATCACCTGTTTTCTCATTTAGCAAATCTCTTCATAAAGTGAATGGTGAGAGCCGGATTCTGGCTTCACCACACTGAAGTCAGTCTGGAGTAATTCAGACACTTGGACTGTGTTTTGGTGCAGCTGAGACTGGGCTCTGGCTTGACAGCTCATCTCTTGAGAGCAGTTTTAGTGGTGCTTGACCACAGTGCCACCAGTCTGATGCTGCTGTGCTGGAAACTGGTCCTGATCCGAGGTTCATTTAAAGCAATAGAAAGAATCCTGTGGACAGTAATAGCTTTCAAACAGGGCTTGCAATTCTTTTACAGTGAAATTTGGAATTTGCAGAGAGGGTTAATTCCTGGAAAATTATATAAATATGTTATGTCATAATATTATATGTCCCAAAATATTGGTAAAGGGTGTTTTTCGCAGAGATTAGAGCATTAGTGAAAAAATAATGATTAACCTTTAAAATCAGATTGGCATTTCTTTTTTCTCCAAATGTAGAATTAATACGCATTTTTTAATCATTAGTGTAATTTTCAGGATGATACTTTTGTTCTTTTGGCTGTTGAACTGTTACGGCTGCTAGTAACCCTTCAAATTGTTTGCTTCATTCAAGCATTCTTTTTTGAATAATTCATTAGGCATTATTATCCAAGCGTGGAACACCTCATTTAGCACTGGTGATCTTTTCCTTATGTGTAGCTGACAGGCAATCAAAGTTTTTATCAGTGCAGAAAATTTGCAATTCAGAAATGTAGTTGCAGCAATTAGTAGCTATCAGGTAGCATAGGAAGGACAGCTTCATAAAAAGAGAGAGTTGAATGAGCTCAACTGATGTTAGCACAAAAGTAATGGATAAAACTAACCAGCTGTTTCTAAATTTACCAAATGGAACATTCCTTTTTCTCAGAGTAGAAGCTTTAATTAACTTTGTGTTATGTGTGGCTTCACAAAAGAAGTGACTAGGTGACAGAATATCCCTCTTTCAGTGCCCTTCACTTAATTTTGTAACTGTATTAAGACACCCTGTCAATATACAGCTCACTCACTGTCTCACTGCAGGACAAAATTCCAGGCTTTCTCTTTGCTCACCTTAGGTCCACAGGAGATCAATAAGTTTTTTAAAATGTGCAGCACATTATTTCTCTCTCTCTCACTGATACAGCAAATGTTGAGGTTGTTATGCTGCTGCAAGAAGCTTGCTGAAGTTTGGGCAGTGGAGGTGTTTCAGTGAGCACTTCGGGTGAACTCCCCGTGTGGCTGGCTGCAGTGGCTCTCAATCTGAGAATACACATGAATATTTCTAGGAAACAAGGTGGGAGAAGAGGCTGTGGAAGCAGGAGGAAAGAGTTAACTTTTCATTTCATATTTTAGAAATTATTCTAACCCATTTCCATATTGCAGATCAAGTGATGTTTATGATGTATTTGAACTTTCCACTTCCCAGAATGACTCAGATTTTATTGGGCCAAAGAGAAGAAGAAAACATTAGTGGCACTTACCACCTAGAGTGTTTATTGGAGTCCTGGAGGGGACCTGGGCATTGGTCTTGCTCCTGGGATGATTTACCTGGTTTGGGGGAGGTGGGTTTCAGGATTTAACATCAAAGGCACAACTGTCCTTGGGCTGCTAAGGGGATCCCAAGTCCTCATGTTCTGGTGAGTGCTCTAATTGGTTTGTGACTGAATAACTGTCACAGCTCCATCACCTCCTCTAATCATGTTTTAAAAGAGTGCTCCCTGATCTCTTTATGGGAGGAAAAGAAAAGCCTGAAGGTTCTTGTTTGAAGGAGGAGTTTCCTGGAACTGGATCCCAGACAGGCACTGCCTGTATGCTGCTCCAAACAGGGCAGCTGGCTGCTGAGAGGGACAGGCAGGAGAGGAAACCTCATTCCCCAGGGGCCACCTCCAAGGAACAGGCTGTGCAGCACCCTGGCTGCAGGGCAGCACAGGTGGCCTGGAGGGCTGGATCCCCTTCTGAGGTCCCTCACTCTCACCAAGCACTTCAGATGGAGGGTATAGGCATGTGAGGGCATTTACTGGGGTCAGGTTTCTAGAATTCAGGCATGGCAAAGCTTGTAGCTCCAGGGCTTCTGTCCTGTCTTGTAGCCTGTCATGGGTGAAGTTTCAACAAAGCTCTTTTGCTTTTTAATATGAGCTCTTCAAGTGTCCAAGTGAAAGGAGAACACTCAAAGTGCAGAGCAGCCCAACTGCTTCAAGAACAAGAAGGTACGGGAAGCAAGGCACTACATCAATTATTTATGTGTCATGGTGATGGAGGCTGTGAAAACTGGGAGGAAATGCAGGGAATTTGTTGCAGTGCAATTTAGAAGCATTTAAAAACTCCTCTCTGTGTGCTTATTGCTGGTCCACTGTACTCAAACAATGCTTTTAAGCACCAGTATTGAGGCACACATGGGGACTATGAACATTATTTTATCCATTGTGTTATCTGCTTCCTTTTATTGAAATGAAATTATGCCATGTTTCACATACTGTTCCTTCCCCTGACAGCAGCCACAGGGCTCAGGAAACTGCTGGGAGCAGCATAGGCCATCTCCAGCAAATGCTCCCATCTGGGGAGGCACTTGGGAAACTGCGGAGGAGGCAGGTGTGCAGCTGCCAACCCCCACTCCCCACAGGGAAAACTGCATTCCCAGCAAAAGGAAACCTCCCAGCACGTTCTCCCATCTCAGGGGTCTGCCTGGCCTTTTGCTGACAGCGTCATCTCCTTAGGAGTCTCAGAGTCTGACATCTCTGTTCATGACCCCTTTTTCTAAGCAACATTAATATCTGCTGCAGGTCTGGCAGGTGCAATGTCCGCTAATTGTGTCTGCATCGCTGGACCTTATGTGAACACCCCTCTAACATCTGAATTTCTACTTGGGCAATGAACAGACCTTCTTCTCTCCTGGAAAGAGTGCACTGCTCACTCATGAGCTCTTGGCCAATAATTCCCTATCAAGAAGAAACATATAGTTAGGAAATTTCCCTAAACCATCATTGTGAAACCTCATCAGTATGCCTGATGGAACTGAATAGCATTTGCCAGTCTGAATTATGGCTTGTGTCACAGACACAACTGAAGCACCTTTATAAGATGAAGGAGGAAACATCTACCTCAAAAAGCCAGAAATAGTTGATATCCACTTAAATGACATGGCCATCTGAGGTGGCGGAAAGCAGCACAGTGGGAATCCACAGTGACGAGACGCTGAGCCAGGCAGAGGGTAAGTCTGGGCTGATGAGCTGCTGTGTCGGTGAGCTTCTCATCCCTTGCAAGCCAGTGAAGCATGATTAACCTGGCACTGATTACTCATCTCTGGCACTGGTTACTCAGTCCCATTCATTTTTCAGAAGTAAATAAGATTTTGAGAATGTTTCCTTCAAAATAAATAAATAATCTCCCTGTGATCTCTGCCACATCTAGCCACCTAATTAAGTAGACATTTGAAATATAAATAGTATATTAAGATAACAATTAATCAGTACTAGATTTGTGCCCCAACTGGTTCTCTCTACCAGGAAATGCTGAGAAGCTTCTGAAATGCCATGTTTTTCTTGATGTCACAAATACGTGTGTATGGACTTTAACATTGAGAGAAGCTAGGAAACCTTTGGCAAGGTAAACAGAGAAATCTCAGACTTTACAATCCTGAAATTTTTTTCCCCAACACTTAAAATTCTCAGCATTTCTGTTTAAATGAGACAGTATAGGTAATTTGGATTGTGAACTAACAAGTGCTTCTAAGACTGAAAGGAATCAACCTTGTGTACACCCTGGCTTTGCTGGAGAGTAGAATCAGACCCAAAGTATAGCTCCTAACTCTTCATTTTTTGTGGATTTGTTTGGGGGGGGGGGGGGGGGGGGGTGTTAAATTGAACCAGTATGACGTTGTAGCAAAATTAAGATTCAATAGTGAAAAGCAAGAGTGAATGAGAACCTTTTTATGTGTAGCCACACCATACTGACTGGCTCTTTTTTCTTTTAATCCTGTTTCAGTTGCTACACAAGTTCCCAGGTTAGACATAAATATTTTATGACATGTCAAAACTTGGCTTGATGCTTTTCAGAACTGTATAGAACTGATTCCAGCTCTGAAATGTCTCCAGATGAAAGCTTCTGAGATCACATTGGAGCTGGAGGAAATTATTTGTATTGCACCCTATCTTGGTCACTGGATTCTCAGACCAAATGAAATTCTGTATCCTAGAAAAGCCAGGGTGTTTTAACCAGAGAGGTAGAAGAATCCTGGGATGGGAAAGTAGATAGATCTATTTTAATACTGAATTTTTTGAGGATTTTTATCAGAAAGTTAGATGGAAATGATTGTTGTATCCATGCAGGAAGATCGTCCATTAATTCTTGCCAGATGTGATAAATTGCTCAGTGTTACATAAACCAATGCAGTTCTGGTGAATGGCACCAACTGAGCTCTCCCCTGCCATGCTAATACGTACTACTTAAGTCAAGCCATAAGCTTTTGACCTTGGAAGGTAGTGGGGAAAACCTGCAAGAAGTGGTGCCTTTCTGAGATTTCTAGTGCCCTTGGACACCTGGTCACGAGTGGTGTCCCCCAGGGCTTGGTTTTGGGGCCACTCCTGTTTAACATCTTTATTGATGATCTAGACGAGGGGATCAAGTGCACCCTCAGTACGTTTGCGGATGACACCAAGTTGGGTGGAAGTGTTGATCGGCTCGAGGGTAGGGAGGCTCTGCAGAGAGACCTGGACAGGCTGGAGCAATGGGCCAAGGCCAACTGTATGAGCTTCACTAAGGCCAAATGCCGGGTGCTGCACTTGAGCCACAACAACCCCCAGCAGCGCTACAGGCTTGGGGAGGAGTGGCTGGAGAGCTGCCAGTCAGAGAGGGACCTGGGGGTGTTGATTGACAGCTGGCTGAACATGAGCCAGCAGTGTGCCCGGGTGGCCAAGAAGGCCAATGGCATCCTGGCTTGCATCAGCAATAGCGTGGCCAGCAGGAACAGGGAAGGGATCTTACCCCTGTACTCGGCACTGGTGAGGCCGCCCCTCGATGACTGTGTTCGGTTTTGGGCCTCTCACTACAAAAAGGACATTGAATTTCTTGAGCATGTCCAAAGAAGGGCAACGAAGCTGGTGCAGGGTCTGGAGCACAGGTCTGATGGGGGGCAGCTGAGGGAACTGGGGGGTTTAGTCTGGAGAAGAGGAGGCTGAGGGGAGACCTCATCGCCCTCTACAACTACCTGAAAGAGAAGGTTGCAGAGAGGGGGGATGAGTCTCTTGAGCCAAGGAACAAGCGATAGGACAAGAGGGAATGGCCTCAAGTTGCTCCAGGGAAGGTTTAGGCTAGATATTAGGAAGTATTTCTTTACAGGACGGGTTGTTAGGCGTTGGAATGGGCTGCCCAGGGAGGTGGTGGAGTCCCCATCCCTGGAGGTGTTTAAGAGTCGGGTTGACATAGCGCTGAGGGATATGGTATAGTTGGGAACTGTCAGTGTGAGGTTAATGGTTGGACTAGGTGATCTTCAAGGTCTTTTCCAGCCTAGAAGATTCTGTGATTCTGTGACTTATTGGAAACATTTTTAGGAGGAAAACTTCTCAAGCAATTAAAGTTAGAACTTCTCTGAAATGTCAGTCTTATTTCAGGTTCACACAATATGTAATTCCTTATGTTTAAGCTCAGGTCCCTGTACAGCTTTTTGGACAGTGAGAGTCACACAGCCTTATGCACTTACTACTGCTGTTCCAAATCCTATGGAAAAAGGCAAATAGACTTTGAGGCCTGTTGCAAGGTGTATAGTCCTAAATCTATACCACTGAAGTATGAAGGCCCCACTGCAAGGTGACAGTAGTAAGTGCTAATAGATGACTCTGCATTGCTTTTGTTTTCTGAAACTCTCCCTTTCATTTCCTGCTTCACTAGTGGAGGAAGTGGCTGAGCACAAGTACTAGTCAACACATCTCTCTTTATTATTGTTATTATTTTGGCAGAGGTTGGTCTGTATTCACTCCCACCTGGGTGTGGAGATGCCAGCCTGATGATTTGTTCTCTGAAACTGAACCAAACCCTCTGATAAATACTAAAGTTATGGGGAAGGACTTCCCTGGACAGCCAAAAGGTTTGGATAAGCTTAACTCAGATGAATCTATTGGCCAAGAAGGGCAAAGTTCCCTAATGAATTTCTCTCCTGAACATTTCTGATAGTTAAGAAGAGATACTGGTCACTGAGGTCATCATTGAGCAAACAGAGGAGGAGAGAAAAATCACCAAGTCATTGTTTCCCCAAACTATTGTGTAACCATTCCCACGCCCAAGACATACCTTTCCATCTGGTCTCACAGTTTTTTCTAAGGGCGGTTTCTTTCTTCTCTAATTATTTTTTCACAAATCAAAGTCATTACACAGCCAGAGAGCATTAATCACCTTATGTAACTTCACAGTAGTGAAAAGTAAAACCAACACACAAAAATATAATAAGTAATTAAAAAAAAAAAAAAAGGGATGATGATGTGTATGTGGACAGAACTGCAAGGCAGAGAAATTGCTCTGGATGTGTCACCACTTTCTCAGGTGTATCACAGAAGTATAAGGGATGTCATCTCACCTCCATGTTGTCTGAAGCACCTGAGACAATCTATCTAAAACTCAGCAGAATAACCATTTATGTATCGCTAGGAATTAATTACTTCGTAGATATAGATTTGAGAGGTAACTGAAGCACTAAACACTAGAAAATATCCAAAAAAATAGATGGACAGCTAAGCACACGCTTCATGCCGACATGAAGCCAACATGAAGCCAGCACAGCTTTCCTGCCAACAGGACTTTTACTGTGACTTCACTGGAACATAAGAATAACCATAAGGGCTCAGAGGAAGGCACATCTCAGCATCCTGTCTCCAGCAGTGGCCATAGCAAGTCCCTTAGAGTAAAGTAAGAACAAGGCATGCATCCATGATATTTCTATATGATATTACTCTCCTAGTCTCAAAGTGGTTTTGATTGAAGAGCTTGTCCAAGCCTAATGCAGTTTGGCTGTTTAAGTGCCCTCACTAGATCTCTTTCAAGTGCTTGTCCAGTCTCCCCTTTCCAAATCCACATCATCTGCTGGCAGGGAGATCATAGGTTGAGGGAGAAATTGCAAGATTCTGCCTCTTGCTTCCTTTTGGAAAAAAAAAGAACACTTCTGGAGACCCACTGTAGTCAGCTGTCTGGAGACTTCCTTCGATAATTTCTGAATGAAGAACTCTTGTGAACAGTTTCAATAAAATGCCTCCTAATTGGTAAGAAATATTGCAAAAATCACACAGGTTTTCTATTCCTCGTTTCATTTCAGCATTGACATATCACAAAATACACATCTTTAGGTTTCACCCTTGTCTTGAATGAGAAATATCAATGGATTCCAGGCATGTTAGTAGTTCACTAAATATTATTAGCATTATGATAAAATACTCAGATTACCAGTTGGTCTAGAGTTACATATTTTAAATGACATCCACCTCCTTTTGGAATTGCCTGTCATCTGAATACACAGATACCACATTTTTGCATGTATATGAAAAAAGAAAGCATTGTTTGACTTTTATAATCTGAATTCATTTTTTTTTTCTGGTGTAGCATGACAGTGTTATGTGTTGTCTCTGTAGTGAAGGACCCGTTCAGATCTGGAGCTGAGCCTCAACCAGTCTGTGGTTGTTATGGTCCATGTTTTTGTGTAGGTCCTTCCCCAAAGATAGATAGGATTTCCACAGGCCACTCTTAACATCATTAAGGGTATATAACTCAATAACCCCATGACTCCCAAGCACTTTAGACCAATGAACCACTGTCAGCCATTGATGTTTACAAACTCTCCATCCTTGTACAGAACCTGGGACATGAGGTGACAGGGCAGAGACATAAGGGGTTTCAATCAATGTCCATGTCATACAAAACTGACAGGTTCATATATGTTGTTGTTTAGTATTTTCCTACAGTGTGTGAGGACTATTTATTAGGACCTCAAGGACAGCAAAGGATGAGTCAACCACAGTTTGGAAACTACAACAATGCAGAAAAAATTCAAAGAGCTGTTGTTAGGAATCAGTTTCACTGCTTGCCAGCACAGGCAAGTGCCTGGTCAGGCCTTTAGCAGGTGATACACAGCCACAGTTCTTCATCAGCAAGTGTGACGAAGTTAGTTCAGTTCAACTGCAGACAGGAGCATGTGGCTCCTGAAACCCAATTATCTGAAAATATGCTTTGTACATTGCTAATGAGAGGGGGAAATAGTGCTACTAGATATTGGCTTCAGCTCCCTAGCCGAGAGTCTGTTAGGAGATGCAGATAAATATGTTGGTGCCTCACACTGAGGACGGGAAATAAGATTTTTGAGTTGGTGGTCTGTGAAAAAGGAATAAAGTTTGATTTGGTTGAGAAGCTAGAAAAATACATACATAAAACATTTTATGTGCTGCTACAAAATATATCTCTGGATCTATTTTTATATATATGAAATGAACTGTAGATCTTTCTTATGTGGTTATGCTTACCTGTCTTACCTCTATTCAAGGAGCATTGCACAATGATTAAGGAGTATGATCATGACTCTTATTGAGACAAGACTGTCTTGTCAATTAGCAGCCTAATTATTGACTTGAGATTGTGTCAGAATATTCCCACATATTCAAATTAATACTGGATTATAAAACTTTCTGCTGTAGCTGTATATTTGTACCATTTGCCTCTGAAGTGCTATCAATAGCTCTTTCCTTGCTCTGTTATTTAGTGCCTTGATTAGAGCAGAACAAACGCTCTGGCGAGTGTCAAGCTTTACTGTTTCTCTGCTCTTTTTGGAGTTGCTATGAAATAGTTCCTAATGCTAAAGAGAGACTGTAACACGCTAAACCACAGACATGTAGGAACAGTAAAAGGTGTTGTCAGCTATGGGAAAGACAGAAAGCCTATTTTCAAAACCCTGTGAATGGGTTAATGCTGTTGCTAGGAAAAAATTTGCCCTTTTACAGATCTGGAGGGAGATAATGTTGACAGTAAGGAGTAGAGGCCTAGCAAGATTTTAAGTTTTTGTGTGACTTTTATTTCGGGGAAAGAAAGGGCACTGACAAAAACAGCTGCCTGTAGCACAGCTTCTCCTCCTTTTTTTTTACACTTGACTTCTAATATGGATTCTAGGCATGATTCAGCAAACGGAGGGAAGGAGATTTTTACAGACATGGACTGGCGCAGTATTAGAAAAAAAGTATACAAAAAACCAGCTCTGAAATAGCATAATGAGCTTTCTTTATTTGATGTATGTAAAATATGGATCTAAAAAAACATGCATAAGCCTTAATTTGTAAGACTTTTATGGGGCTCTTGCTTTAACTGCAGAGAGTCATTTGCTGGGAAGGCAGACTCAGTGTAATGGGGCTCACTGGCCTAACTCAGAGAAGGTCCCAACTCACCACTAGGCTCAAAATTAAAAAGATAAAACCACTAAATTGCATTATCTAGAGATTCATTTTGCTGTTATTTGAGTACATGGGCAATAGACAGAGAATGATTTTGTGATCCAGAAATGCCAGAAGTGGTGCAGACAGCAGTGGTACTTCATCCCTCCTTCTTAAGTGCTCCCTTTCCAAATCAACATTTTTGAGCTTGAGGAATGGATTTTTAAAGACAACAGTAAACCTCAGGAGCTCTTCCAGCCTCTCCTCATGCCCCAAGACAAGAGCAACTCTTTCTAAACCATATCTACTAGACTGAAACATGTATATACACAAGCTATTCGCATTAAGTAGGCAACTATGAGGAGTCAAGGGTTGGTTGCATATTAAGTTGAAAACACAGTGGGCACACAGAAGTACAGGGACAGACGAGAAAAAAAGTTCTGAAGGAGGTAGTAACATGATCAGTGTAGGAGTGACAAATTTCTTCCGGATGGTTCTGAGAGCTGGTGGTTATTGTATTTTAGCATATGATTAGAACAGCTTACGTTTGGATATTGTTGAAATCTAATGGACAGTGGATAATCTTCAACAATTTAAATGTGAATTAAAATGATGAATGTCTCCTTGTGTTGAAATGGTAGCACTGTGTTTCATCTTACTGGTAGGAATAATTTATACAGCTGATGAGAGCAATACTGTATCGACAGCAATATTAGAGAGAAGCCTGTAAATGAAGGATGGCAGCACAGACCATCATAAATCACCATTTTTTGCTTTGCAACTTTAGGTCCCCAGAAGTTTGTACCCATAGTGACCATACTTCTTCCTCCTCCTCTTTAGCAATTGAAGACTGCTCCTCTGTAGTTTAAAAAAAAAAAAAAAAATTTAAACTAGCAAGATCAGTCCAACTGTTTTTCAGTACCATGTGTGTCTTCTGACAGTTCAGGAGATCTCAGATCTACACATTTTGTTGGTTCTGAGACTGGCAAAGAAACAGTAGAGGTGGGACTGACAGAGACTACAGAGTGCTGGTGATATGCACAGAGATGTGAACATAGCTACCATTTCTACACTAAAGTTTTAATAATGTTTTCATTTTCTCTTAAGATTATCAGAAATGGAGACTCATCCCTTGTGATCCCTGTGTTAATTGTGCTGTTTATCATAATAACTTTCTTGATTATTTTGGATGATTTGAGTTCTGAGACTTTTCTCATATATATATGAGTACATCTGCATGTTTTAAGATATGAAAATTGCTCTGGTGTATGCCTGTTAAATTGCATGGTAATAACTATAACAATATCCCACATAAATTATGACTACGGAGACTTACCTACTTGTTCTTGCCTCAGCTAATTATATTTCACCCCCATTCACTTTTTGCATGCTGTCACTTCAAATGTATATTTTTTGGTTGCTTAACTCTGCAGTAGCTCTAGTCCCTGACAGCAGAGTGGGTTACAGTTACAGTGGGGAGACTTGCTGGACTAAATGAACTGAAACAAAAGGTATTTTAGTCTCTTGACATACAATCCTCAAGTAACTGTATGGAAAGCACTGATTTTTTTAATGAATAAATATTTCTAGCACATAATTCAAATGCCCAAAACTAGGCCCATCTGGGGACAGATTTGGTGCAGACGCAGTCCAGCACAGGTCAGACGCTGCTCCTCCTTGTTTTTCAGGGCCGGACCACTGGTGTGAAGACCAGCATGAGGCCCAGGCTCTCTGGACCATGCATGGGGAGGAATGGTCTGCTTAGAAGGGTAAGCCCTAAAACCTTGCCCCACTTGAGGTGCTGTTATTAACCAGCTGGAACCAGGAAGGGTGGGATCATGCTCTGACTTGTGCCTGTTCTCCAGAGCTCAACTGTCCAGACCTGCACTTTTAAAATGCATTAGCTTATGCTTTATATGGAAGACCCTTGATATGAAAGCACTTCCCTGGGAAACAACTGACATGAATTCAAGTCACTTCTCAGTCCAAAAAGATCTGAACTGTTACCCCCAGGAGGGCAACCAAACCCAGGAAGCACCCAAACTACAGCCAACCTTTCAGTTAAACATCTATTTATTTTTAAAAGCAATTTACTCTTGAAAAGAACATTCTTCTAGAAAACATTTGGCTTTAGGTTTTGTTTTGGGTGGATGTCTTCAGAGAGTAGCCTTGCTTGGTAGAGCAGCTTTTTGTTGAAAGGGCAGGTCTGGCTGCATATCTTCTGAGGCTCCAGAGTAGCTGAGGACGCACTGTCCCCTGTCCCCATGCCTTCTGGTCTGCATTGTCCCAGAGGAGCAATGCTGTTATTCAGAGACCTCTATTCAAAAACTATGTTTTCAATGAGGGTTTTTAACACTTGAGAAACTGCCATAGTGCCAATGCAACATAAGTTACATAGCAATCTGTTAGCAAGGTAGGAAATGTATGTACCTTCACTGTGAATGCCTCAGTTCACCACTTAGATTTCTGCCATTTACATTTTTCCTTTTCTGAAGCATTTATAGCTCTCTAATATATCCCATTTTACCTTGCACATCCTTCTCACAAAAATAACAATAAGAAATTACAACTGCTCAATAGGAGGAGGATTTTTTTGTCAAAACACGTCTCAGCTTGATAAACAATGAGGTATTTTAGTCAGGTTTAAAACCACGATATCCAAAAATTTTACCACTTATCCTGGTGACATTGTTACTGTATTAACCTTTCTATTCTCTCTCTGGCTTCTTACACTGTCAGATATTATCAGAGTAGCTAAGCATCTCACGCATAAAATCAATAGCAAAAGTAAAATCTCTACAGGGGTTCATACTCTTTGGCAATGCTCTCTTTTCACTGGTAAAAAAGTTGCTTGAGTCAGGGTTTTTTGTTTGATTTTGAAGAGTGGAGGGGGAAAATGTTTAAGAATAAATGTGCTGTTTGAATCATGTGAGCTGCACCCACAAGAAGAAGGCTCCTTAGAGTTCCCGGCAGCACCTCCTGAAGACAGCTGCCCCAGAGTCCCCTGTGCCCGGTGAGGTACCCATTGCCTGAGGTGATGTGGGTTGGGGGCGAGGATGCTGCTGACCACAGGCTATTCCCCACCACGGGTGAGATCACCACCTGCAACCGGGCTGCATGGTGTTTGCACCACGTGGTCCCCAGCAGCCCCAGAGCTGCTGTCTCCAAGGGGGTCAGCATAACACCCTGTTTGAACCATTGACCTCATCTGGCTTCCACACCTTCCCCTGAAATGTTAGATTTCAGTTAAATTCAGCACTCTTATTTTTGATAAAGCCCTCTATCTCATCTGTCTGTTGGAAGTACTTTGCCTCTTGATTTGCCTCATTCACATCTCTTTGCCATGTTTCTTCCCTCAGAAGTCTCTTTTTCAGGATAAATAGATGCTATTTAGTTTCTCCTCATATGGAAGCTCTTCCATACTTTGGATCATTCTCATCTCTCCTGTCTAAAACCTATCATTATCCCCTTTTTTACATGGAGAAACCAGGAGGGCAATGAATTACCTCAGATATGGATTCACCAAGGGTTTAAGCAATGGCATAATGATGTCTTCTGTTTCTACTATCTTTTCTTCATCTTTCTGTGTACAGGGACACTGATAAAACCTGCCTTAATAATGTCACCAATGTCATTGTAGAGTTTTCTTTTGTATTGTCATTTGTGTTGCATTTTAGAAGGGAAGAAGTATTTTTAGTAACACGTGAAGCATAAAAGCAGGTGCTGCATCTTTCAGTTTCACAATTTAACCCAAATGGCTTTCTGTGTCATTAGCTTCATGCAGTCCTGCTGAAAAGAACTATAAACTACAATCTAGGCTAGTTTTTTTTCACATAAAATTTCCAGCAGCAGCATATGTGCTTGTCGTGTAGTTGGGGCTGATCCAAGCAGTGCAGAAGCGCGTTGGATAGGGTCATGCCCGCAGTTTCTCTGCAGTGCTGTGCTCGCAAGAAGAGCTGTCGAAGGGCTCCTGGTTATCCCCTGCCGTGTGCCAGCCACCTCGGCAGGGACAACAGGATGGAACCATGGTCTCCTGGAGGTCCCCTGCTCCTTGCAGCACATACCTGGTGCTTCATCCTGGCCTCATCCTGATGCCAAGAGGAGTTTGCAATCAGTGGTAGGTCTCAGAGTAGTGGCTAATTGTTGCCGATGGATCCTGTGCCGTTGACAGACGTGTGTGGGGAGGGCTCTGGCTGAACAACACCACCCTGATGTCACTGCAATGGGAGGACTGGCTGACTCTCATTTAGCAAATCAAATATTGGCACACAAGCCCACACAATCAGTGGGTCCAGGCTAAGTGAATTTGTTGCCAATGTAATTTACTTCACACCCCCCCTACCATGATGAATTTTCCTCTGAGAGGCCCATGCAGAGCTCATGCTCAGGTTGTTTGTGGTGATGGTATCTACAAAGATGTGAGCTGACACCAGCACCCGTTTCACATGGAGTTGCTTTTAACTGCAGCCTTTCTTCTTGCCACCCATCCTTGTGCCAGTCCATATAAAATAAGCTTCATTGTAGATGTAATTTCCGGTAGTGACACTGATGGGTTAACCCAAATTTTGGGAATCTGAGCCAAAAGGGAACTGATTCTTTAGAAACTGCAGGCTATCCACCCCTGGAAAACAAGCATTAGTATTGGCTGTGTTGCCTTAGAGCAACCTCGTGGCTGCCCTTAGTTATGCTGGAGGCAGCTGCCCCTCTGGCTAGGAAAGCAGCTACTGGTATTTGCTCTTTTATCACTAGTCCTGGAGCAAACATATTTCAGCCAGATCAGAAAATCTGAGACATCAGTTTGTGCTACTGATTGGCAGCTTTTGCTTCTGCAGTAAGTGCAGTAATAACAGCAGAATATTTTCATCATTTCTCAGGATGCTTTGTGAGCAGTCACCTCTAACTGATCAGCAGAACAGACCATATTCACACATGCAACTCTTTCTCAACTGTGTCATAGCTGCTGTGAGCCTGAGAAACTGTTGTCACTACGGTCCACAAAATTCATATGCTACCACAACCCACATCCCATTTCCCAGCTTATTCCATGCTACAGGACCAATAGCCTAACCTATTTTCTGTTCCAGGAAGAGCATGAGCAAGACTGAAGCGTTATGAGTTCTCTTTGCCATAGCTGTGGTGAAACATCTTGATGAAACTCCCAGGTGAGTGCATGAATCAGACCATACTTTGTGTTAGAGAAGAACACTAAAAATATCCCTGATGATTAAAAAAAAAAAAAAAAAAAAAAGCAGTGAGGTTTGCCCTTAAACCTAGAAAATAGGGCAAGGGGGAACCTCAGACTGAAAACAAACCCGACGACCTCCAGGCCCCAGGGACCTCCCTCAGTGGTCTCCCAACAGACTCCTGACGTGGTGCCAACATAGTGGCCCAAAGGATGCCAGGCCCTCTCCTCCCCTCTCCCTCAGGATTCTGTGCAGAGGACATGGCACCTCCCCACACTCCAGGGGCAGGGCCAGGGGACGGGGAAGAAGGGCCCATACAACATTTGGCAGTTAGCAATTCTTTTATGGAGTGCTGGGAGACCTTGTGCAGGCCAGCTGTGCCTCCCTTTCTGGCCAGTGAGATGTCTGGATGCTTTGTCCTCTCAGAGGGCAACAGTTCTCAGCCACAGGGAGGTGATTTGAGACAGCCAGCATGGCGTCACCAATGGCAAGTCTTGCCTGACCAACCTAGTGGACTTTTATAATGGAGTGATTACATCAGTAGACAAGGGAAGAGCTATGGATGTCATCTATCTGGGCTTCTGTAAGGCCTTTTGCATGGTCCCCCACAACATCCTTCTCTCTAAATTGCAGAGATATGGACTTGATGGATGGACTCTTTGGCAGATAAGGAATTGCCTGGATGGTTGCATCCAGGGAGCAGTGATCAATGGCTCAATGTTTGGATGGATATCTGTGACAAGTGGTGTCCCTCAGGGATCCTTACTAGGCCCAGTATTGTTTAATATCTTCATCAATGACATAGGTGGTGGGATCAAGTGCACACCTTGGCAAAACTCCAAGCTGAGTGGTGTGGTTGACATGCCAGAGGGATGGAACGCCATTCAGAGGCACCTGGACAAGCTCGAGAAGTGGATCCATGTGAACCTCATGAGGTTCAACAAGGCCAAGTGCAAGGTCCTGCACATGTGTCAGGGCAATCCCCAGTATCAGGACAGGCTGGGGGATGACAGGATTGAGGGCAGCCCTGTGGAGAAGGACTTGGGAGTACTGATGGATGAAAAACTGGACATGAGCCAGCAATGTGCGCTCGCATCCCAGAAAGCCAACCATATTCTGGGCTGCATAAAAAGAAGCGTGGCCAGCAGGTCGAGGGAGGTGATTCTGCTCTTCTACTACGCTCTAGTGAGATCCCACCTGGAGTGCTGCATCCAGCTTTGGAGTCCTCAGCACAGGAAAGCTGTGGACTTGTAGGAGAGGGTCCAGAGGAGGGCCACAAACATTATCAGAGGGATGGAACACCTCTCCTATGAGGGCAGACTGAGAGAGTTGGGGTTGTTCACCCTGGAGAAGAGAAGGCTCCAGGAAGACCTTATTGTGGCCTTTCAATAGTTAATGGGGGCTTATAAGAAAGATGGGGACAGACTTTTTAATAGAGCCTGTAGCAATAGGACAAGGGGTACTGGTTTAACCAGCTACGTGGTGTTTGGCTGCCAGCTGAGGTCCAAACCACAACAAAACTAAAAGAAGGTAGGTTCAGACTAGATATGAAGAAATTTTGTACGATGAAGGCTGGTGAAACACTGGAACAGGTTGCCCAGAGAGGTGGTAGATGCCCCATCTCTGGAAACATTAAAGGTCAGGTTGGATGGGCTCTGAGTTGAAGATGTCCTTGCTCGTTGCAGGGGGGTTGGCCTAGATGACCCTTAAAGGTCCCTTCCAACCCAAACGATTCTATGATTCTATGAGCAATTTCCTTACTTTCCTGCAAACTTCCACCAGAAAAACGTAGCCCGATCTGATGCTACGAGGTTTGAACTTGGGATCATTTACAATAGCAGTGTTCGTTCACCATTATTTTGTTGAAGCAATGTAAAAAGACAAGGCTTAATTTGTGAAATGGACCATCTGTTCCCATACAAACTGCATAATAGAATGCACAACTATTTCAATTAATATAGTAAACCATCTTTAAGCAATACACATGATTTTGTATCTATTTTTGACTGCAGAAGATGTCATCATCCTTTGCTCTAATTGTTCTTGATTTTACCTCCTCATCTTTTTATTTAAAGAAAAGGAATGACAACTTGTCTCACTGGGAGCAAAGTTTGCTCATAGATGGATCAAGAATAATTAGACCAAATGGTACTGCAAACTCCAGCAGACAGGATATCTCCATTACAGAGAGTTATGTTGTCATTTCTTTGACCATCTTCCCATCAATCCATCCATCAACAAATTAAAGTTGCCTAAAGAGCCACTTATCTTGAGTGCTTTTTACCCTGATCGCTGTCAATCTAGGTAAATAAACATTTTCCCTAGGCAGAGTTTACATATTTAACCATGTTCCAGGAGACAGTCCCCTTGCTACTCACACATCCAGCAAATCACACATGCTTTTGCTGTGTTTCCTTATTCACCTCACCCACACATTGCACCTTCATTAAATGAGCTATGCTTCCTCTGTCTCCCTGTGGTTTGTCTTTAAAGATGGAATTACTAGGATAAAGTTGCATTAAAACTTGCAGACTGAAAGAAGTCTAGAAAGGAATTTTATTCCCTTGGGTTGGAAGTGTCCCAGGCAGGATGCACATCAATAACAGACCAAGTGTATGAAAGAAAAAATAAAAAGCAGAGCTTTATCAGCTAGCCTGCTTTGAGGAATATGACAATGCTACTGCATCTGACTTTCATTATTTAAACCCTGATACCATAAATTACTTTAGGGCTTCAAGATGAACATAAACAACGATATAAGCAGCATTATATTTGATATCTAATAAATATGTATGTGCTAGTGAATACACTGTTAAAGATATTACTTTCTCTCTATTATTTCTTTTTCACTTAATTGATACATAGAGTGGTTCATACTCTGCCTGCTGCCTATCAGGCAGACGCAAAGGAATAGCAGTCTTACTTATTAGTATTAATATATGCCTAGTGCTTTTCAAAAGACACTCATACACACACATGCGCATAGAAGGGGTGACATTCCCCTCCTACTGAAGTCAATAGGCTACATACCATTGCTGTCAGTAATGACGGGGGCTGTTCCCAAGGCTAACTGTAACTAAATCAGAATATGACTGAGAACAAATACACTGCTGTGGGCAAAGCTGGAGAGTTGTTAGGGAAGCACAAGAGGAACAACAACCTGATATTCTCTGTTGATCATTAAGGACAACTTGTCTTTCCCTCTCAAATACCTTGCAATGTGACAGCTCGTTGGTACTGGCCAGGGACCGACACAATCAGTTTTTGCATTGCTGTTGCATGGCCAGGACTAGAGCCAGGAGAGCACTTGGCGCTTTGCACCCTGGTGTCCAGCTGCGCTGTGAAAGGCATGGCTCTGCGCACAGTGCCAAGGTCCCCTGTGCAGCACCAGGGAGCCGGGCACAGCCCTGCCTGCTGGCCTGCTAAATCCCCTAAATCCTGCAGGCTGCCCGGGTGCTGCTTCATGCCCCTTCACCTGGGGTAGGAAGAGGTGTGATCTCATAGCCACAAAACGAACATGTCTCAGGTTTCCCTACAGTGAAGGCAGGACAGAGGAAAATGCTTTTGCAGTGGCAACATGCATGTAGGATAATGCTGTACTGATATCAATGGAAAACACTGGTGTAAAAAAGATAAGGATGGCTCCTCAAACAAGTTAACATCACAAAAAGCGGTATGGTACTGACACTGCCTGATCCACACTTGAAGCCAGAGCAGACCCCAGACAGTATCTCCTCTCTTTTTCCTGCAATGTAGTTGGCATTGAACATCTTACTGGTCACAGGCTTTTCTCTTTGTTGCAGCCAAAGCAGAAGCAGAGGAAGATTTGGCTTTCCAAACAGTGCATGTCCCAGGCACAGAAACATCTCTTGAGACTTCAACTCTGAAACAGCCATTCCAGATTTTGGTGCACCCCCATTCCCCTGCTTGCTCCTCCTGCCCTACGGGTGCTCGCTCAGTGAAAAGAGGCTTCACAGGGACTCGTTGGAGAGGCTGTGCACCCCCTGACAATTTCTCAAAGACAGGAGATGGTAGGGCTATGCTGTAAAAGTCATCATGGACAGTGTTATGGAAGAGGACAACTCAGAGAGGGCGCCTTCCCTATGGACTGCAACAGAGCGGATATGGTAAGTAAGTAGCATAATCTTTCCTTACACCCACCTCTCTTCCTACTGCCTGTTCTGCAGTAGTCAGGAGTTTGCTGTAGCATGATGAAAAAAGATGTGATTTTTCCACCCTTTTAACAGACACAGCAAGCAAGAGGTGCCTTCTTTTCCTCTGCCAAAATAACTCACTTCTGCCTGGACAAATAAAGGGGGGCAGATGAGGGATTTATAGTCCTGATATTTTAATCAAGCCCTACCACAGATTTCTTTCCTCAAACACAACCATAAAACTGGTGTAAATCTCTCCCCGCTAAGTTCAGCAGTTGAACTGCAAGGCACCCTGCCACCCCAGGAGCATCCTTGCCTTCCCTGCCCAATGCCCCCTGCCCGTGGGAGGCAGTGTGTCCTTGCACCATGTTCCCACGAGGCTGTGCGTGCTTGACGTGACCTCACTGCTCCCATATACACGTTGATAAGCACAGGGGAGAGTCAAATGTGCGGGAACAAAAGGTCATTTACAGATTTGGTGGTGTGAGGGGCAGAGCTCAGGGAGAACGTGCAGTTTCATTGCCCCCTCTGTAACACTCTTGGGGGACAGTGACAAATGTCCCCACTGCAACCAGCTGTCCTGGGCCTGTTCCCTGGCACCTGCTGTCCTCATCCTGGAGCAGAGTCTGTGCCTCACTTTGACCAGAGGAAAATGCTTGCCGTCTCAAGGATCTTGGCAAGATACCTGAGGTGCCTTATCACATCCCGTGCATTTCAGTAATAATGAGATGCCACCCGGTGCTTGGCTCATGCTGCCCACCCGCTCATTAAATCTCAGCCACATCTTCAGCACCGATATTCTGATCAAGCTCTTCAAATGCGAGTGTGGATTGCTTGTCAGTAAAGGGACCCTTAGCAGAAGTTAAAGGTGGATAAGATGGCTGAACCGATGTTGCAGGAGTGGTCTCCATCTTTTAGCACTTGATTTCCTCATCTTAACTCTGCATAACCACTACTTCTTTGCATTTATTTATACTCAAGTTTAAGTGCCTGTGCAAATTATAGCACAGACAGCCAGAACAGAAATGAGGCATTTAAATGGTAAATAAACACTGCCTGTGCATGGTGGTGCTTTTATAAATAATATCCCCTTTTAAGCTTTATTCTCTGCCATACAGGAATGTCACTTTTCAGAACATCTGAACCCACAAACATCATACATCAATCTCTTTATATGATTATTTAAAGAGCATATCAAACTATTTCTGCAAGCAAAAGTACTAAATTATCCATGAATTCCAGATAACCATCCTTAACCCAGAAAATGTCAACATTTTTCTGTAATAATAGTCCCAAACATGGCAGCTCTAGTGGTTGGAGTACCTCTCTTGGGAGAGAGAGCGCCATACATTTCTGGGAGCATGCTCACCACTGAACATGCTCTGACTTTGTATCCCAGCTATTAGATATTGTGCTCCACACATTTCTCTGCCCTTGCGTTGTGTAGTGCCTTTGCTGCCTCCTCCATGCTGTGTTTCTTCTCTAAGGGTGGGAATTTTTGGTAAAGCTGTCCCCTAGCCCTGGAGAAGCTCTGGGCAAGCAGGTGCACAGAGAGGTGCTGCTGGGGCAGAGCTATGCCAGGCAGATAGCAGGGTGGGGGGGGATCTCAGTGTAATATGATTTCTCTGTCCTCCAGGGCGAGGGGGGAGATGAAAGTACTGATCTTCATTATTTCTGCCTGCAACTTGCAGAAACCATTCATGACTGGAGAGTCCCACCCTTATCACTCTATTTATTGGCACGATACATCCTGGTTATAAATGTGGTCCTGTCACAATTCCTGGCTGGCTTTTGCTGTTGTCCACTAAAATGCAAAGTAATAGAAAACCTTCCACCTTGCTTCCTCCTTTAACTCCTGGGCTTCTTTCCATAACCTCTGGCTTTAGAGCCACCTTCCTGTTTTTTATTGCAATGTTTACAATGCAGACCTATAAACATCTACCAAATTCTACTTATAGGCTTGTAATAACTACTGCCCACAACTCCCTAACAGGGAGACATCAAGATTTGTGCCTGAAACATTTCAGTGAGGATACAGGTGGTTTGTGCACATTCTCAGCTATTGAGCTGGGTGCTGTTTTGAACAACAAACTTCAATGGATAAATTCAGACTGATATGGAAACACTGGTCTTAGAAAAATTTATTTCTTAGTCCTGGATTTTGGGCACAGGTAATAACATTGCACAATCTATAGAGCTGTATTTGCTCTGAAGTATATCCAGATCCTTCACTGCAGTTAGCAGGGGAGGGTTTAGAGTATGTGTGCAATGGGAAGAAAAAAATAGTCAAAATTTTCTAATTACTGTCCAGAGGCTACCAGCTGCTAACCAGTTATGTAGCATAGTCATTTCCAGCCTTTGCTTTCAAGGAGTGAGTGGCAAGTGGACACAGGCTGCAGCATTTGCTCTTTTCTGAGCTCGGAAAATGCACAGCCTGTTGAGGATCAGCCCAAATTGGTTATGATTTCCTGCCCACCCCATACCCTGTCTTCAGTAAAACTATGTGACGTAAATTCACAATGACAAGATGATGCAGGTGTTTTACTAATATGAAATAAGTAGTCAGGAACAAGTTTGTCTAAATTGCTCATAGAGTTGATAAGAGACTAGGGAGATTTTTTTGTTTTTCATCCAGCTGCTCCCCATGGTGGAGGCAGCAGTGGTGGTGGGTGGGTCTGTGCTGTGACAAAGCAGTTGCTGATTTCTGTGCAGTCCCAGCCACCCACGGCATGTCTCACGCTGATGACCACTCTTCTTGGCAGCCCAAGCACAGGTGGGAACAGACGTAGAGGCAGAAACACCTACTGACCCTGCTGAGGGATGCTTCCAAGCAGTCCCCAGATGTGTTTGCAAGGTGATGTGAAGAAGCTCATGTTTCTCTCAGTCCTACAGTGCCTGTCCCATGGCTGCATAGCAGGTGTCACTGTCCAAACGTGTCAACTTGCCAAGAATTGGCTTTCTCTAAAATTTTAACAGACATGAGGGAAATGCAAATTGCAAATTCTTTTCAGCCTGACTCTATTTGGTCTTTCTTGTCTCATAATAAGAATACAGTTGAGGGATTTATTGTAGATGCAGTTTTGCCATCATACAGTAAGATGCAGAACTGAGAAAAATTTGAATACTGTGTGAAAAGGACTGAGGCAAAACACATGAGCGTTATACAGTCTTCTCCTAATGTGGTCTCTCAGAGTGGATAATAATATAAACATTCATCCATTAGAAAAAAACTACCCTTTACTGCCCCCCATTAAATACATTGGCAGTCCTATTAAAATACAAGTCAGATTTGTGTTTAATGATCTTGAAAGGAAAGTAATTGCTTGAGTATTACCATTCAAATGTTCTTACAGCAGCATATAATATTTACAGTCTAAGCGCCACTTCTGAGTGCTACGTGGCACTGAAGATTGCCCAGCCTCTTCAGAGAGAGAGCCTGAGTAGCTGAGAACCAAGGTACAAAAATGATATGCTCTCTGAGCACTGTAAAGCATATGAGAAACAACTAAGCAATGGGCTGCATAATTTTTCAATTTTAATAAGCTCTTGAAAGAAAAAAAAATATTTCAAAAACCTTCCAACCCTGCGAAGGCAGAGCTTGAATGCTGCAAATGCTTGCTCAGGTGAGGAATTCTGGTGTTACTCACATGAGTCAAGCTCCTTGGTTTGGAACCATCATGTGCCAACATCAGGCACAAAGTTATAGTGAGAACTGGGATATTTTGCTCTACATTTTTAACCCCTGACAGTGTCTTAGTCACCGAAAACTTCATAGAGTATTTGTATTCAGCTATTACATATGGTTTTGTGGGAATAGCCTCAAATCAAAGCTCATTTTGACTAAGGAAGAGAGGAATGTGAAAGTAAAGAGGAAATTAAAATATTTTTATCGTCTTTATTTGTACAAGTCTATCAAGTGTAAACAGGGAGAGTATTTCATAAAGCATGCAGCAAGAGTGCCACAAAGAATATCAGAACTTTTTCCAGTGGGAAAAAGTGAGTTCCAAATCCTTTTTTCTTTCTCTCATCTGTCTTGTCTATCAATGTCTTGGTCCCTCAGGCTTCAAGAGTGATGGTGAAGTCCTGGGCTTGGCATCAGTGTCACACTTCCACCCCACCAGCAACTCATGATAGCAGGCCCTTAAGTGTAAAACTGCTCAACAAGGTCTACACCTTGCTCAGAGCTTGTACAGGACGTAGCGTGGGGAGGCCACAGTCATCGCCAAGACTCTTGCGCCCACCTATAACCGAGATTAATTAAAAAATCTGAACAAACTCAAAATGTCTAGGGCATTGCATTTTGTTGGACATGCTGGTTCTGAGAATGACAATCCTGCCAGAGTGAATTAGCTTTTACAGCCTCGGGTGCCACTGTTAGACGCCATCCCAAGAAGGGAGGGCAGCAAGGATGTAATTTGAACAGAGTTGGATGAGACACAGTAAAACACCAACATGTACTAATCATACTGGTGCTATGGGCCAGATATTAATGTTAGAATTTGGAGGGGGTCTAGAGTCACTTTGCTATTTGTAACGGTTAACTTTTCTGTAAGGGAGCAGATTATATAGTTTACATCCTTTGTATGCACTCAACTGACAAACTGTTTCCTCTATTGGAAGGTGTTATTCCTTGCAGAGTGTGGTCTTGGTTATAACCCTTTCTCCATCTTAGCCAGTCATGAAGTGGTGGTTGAAACAGTCCAGATTTGGTGATCTTGATTCCTTCTTCCATTGAGAGTTTCTTAGATCACTCTCACAATAGAAAAGACCTGTAAAGCAAGTACAAGGGTAGTTCATGTTCCTGCTAAATCCCTGGGTGATGTGCAAGAATGAAACTTGAAATCTCTGCAAGTGCTGTGAAATACCGGTACACCTCTTCACGAGCAAACACGGGGGAAGAGGAAGACAGAGAACCAGGAAAAGGGAAAACATTAGCAGTTCACGCAAACTATAATAGCAAAGAAGAGCGGATAAACCCTTCAAGTAACCAGGGGCACACATCTGACTTTGAAGACATGAGCATCACTGCATGCCCATGGCAGTCTAGCTGTGTGCCATGAAGAAGCAGTTTTGCGAGCCAATTTACTGACATAAGAACTGAAAATCAGCACCTGAGCCTGCCCCACTTCCGTCTGCAGATTAGTACATCTTTGGATCAGGATGCTTGAGAAGCCCAAAACACTAATAGTGTTTTCTCTGGATCCTCTTCAGTCTTTCACCAGTGAACTGAAAACTGTGACTGTGCTGAGAGATCTGGGATTTAGCTGAGCTCCTCATTACAGTTTTCTGATTCCCTAATTAGTGTGGTTTAAATTTCAAGTTGGAACAAATCATGTACAATCAACAAACCCAGAAAAAAAATACACCTATGCAATTTTAACACGACTTGCCTCAGCTTCAGGCCAACTAAACAATACATCTGGATGACACAACACATTGCTCTTGAGAACCTGAACAAAGCTCTTGTGTTATTATTGCAGTTTGAACTGGGTGTTATTCAGGCTTGATGACCAACTGGTGGTGCTAATGCTTCATTGGATGGGAGGTGAAGAAGGGTTTATTACCTCTCACTAAATATGTACATGCATTACACAAACCCTCTGGAAATCACAAAGCAGCTTTCACCAGCCTTGCAATTAAAGGATCCAGCTTGAGTTTAAAAAGACACTTGGAGGAAAGAGTTACACACATGTATTCCAAAATTTCATATGGCAACACTTTAATCATGAGAGCTTCAAGGAACAGTCACTTTCTTGGGACACTTGACATTCAGTCCTTAGTCCCTACATTATGGCCCTGTGTGGTTTTTTGTATCTGTTATATAATATTTATTGCCTGGGAAGGAGATTAGCTAGTAACTTCTCTGCAGAGAGCTATGAAGTAGTAAAGCACCAAGCAAGACAAACCTGGGTTTGAGGGTTAGTTAGCCACAGTCGGAGCCAACCAGGCTGGTTGATAAAGCACAGTCTGAGCCTTGGTGGGTGGGAAAGGTTCTGGTGCCAAATGTCACTCTGTGTTTCAGGCAGCACAGTCATTGACTGCACAGAAATAGACTCCAAGAACTGCAGGAGTGTGTGTGGGAAAAAAAAAAAAAAAAAGAACCTTATTACTTTCATTTATTCAAGTAAGTGATACTCTTTTTAGAAAAGCCAAGGTACCATCATTCATATTTGGTGGAGGCTGTTTACTCTCTTAGAGGTTTATATTTGGTGATATTTTGCAGCTCTGTCCCCTTGGTGTTATGCTGAAAGTCACCTGTAGCAACCAGGTCAATGACAAGTTGTGCAAGGGACTGTCCTGTTGTCCAGAGAGGAGAGGGGAGGAACTGACTTATTTTCTTTTGCAGCATGCAGACTGTGAGAGGAAAACCCCTTTTCACACCAGCTCTGACCTGTGAGGACACTTTCTTGGAGAGACTGACTGTGAGCTTCTCAGAGTAACGGTGAGGAGTGGAAGAGGGGGCCCATAGTGTGATACAGTGCCAGATGATTTGTGATATATCAGGTGATAAGAGTCACCTTCCTAGCATCACACTTGCCATTGCGTTTATTCATTCCCTGAAATCATATTCCTCTGATAGCTGTTAAATCTCAGGAGGAGTGAGGTACCCCTGGGTCCCGCAGGAGTGGACAGGCCTGCTCCCTGCACCACACTCCCATCCCACCCACAGTATTTGGTGTGGTGAGTGTCTGGAAGCTATTCACACATGGCATTTCCAGTGAAATAGCTAGAAATTACTGTGCCTGGTAAGGAGCTGGCCTTTTTCCACATTTTGTCTAGTGATCACAGTTTTAATACTATGAAATGACTTATTGAGATACTTTGGCCATTAAGGCCAAATTCCTCCCTTAGACAAGCACTGCCTGTAGTGGTAAAATGATGACCATTTTTGGGAGTTCAGGGGAGTACCACTGTGCTCTCTGAAGCCTCATCTCATAAAATACAGACATATAAATTCTTGGTTTCCCCTTGACTAAAATACCTGCAGGTACCATGCAGGTTCCTGTAAGATCAAACTCATGAAGATCTCCTCCTCCCCATAAAAAGAGGCAGCGCAGCTGCCCGCTGTCCTGCCAGCAAAGACAGCCAAAGCAAAGAGGGAGCTGAACTTCATCTGCTGGTGTTCACTGGCCAGGGTATCAAATTAAGCTGTCAATGGCAATTGTGAATCTTCCTTCTGTCCTTCCTTCTGAAGGGTCCTGATGACGTGCAATGGTCATCAGTACTCGGTTTTCATTTTTCCTCCATTCCCAGCGACCTGTTTTTTCTACTCTAAATCCTTTCCTAGTGGTTTTCTAAATTTCCTTTTTATGGATAGTGCCACTTCTTTCCTCTCACCGTGCATGCTTCTCTCTGAGGGAGCAGCCCTGACAATGGCTCTCCGCTTGGGATAATCACCCAGCAAGGCGCGAGCTCATTGTTTGCTTTCCTTTCTGGCTCATCCTGCTTGTTTCCCATACTCAGGCGTATTAATATTCCAGCTCTGATTGTCGTTGTTTATCTTTTGTTGGAGAACATTTGCCTTCTGTCTCATTTAGAAAAAAAGTGAAATCCATGCCAGATTTTTAACAAAATGAAGGCTTCTTCTCTATTTTTGCTGCAGCCACTTTAAAGCTTGGCTACTTTGGATAGCAGGATGTGCAAACCCCAAGAGGCACATGCGTGTTGGGTGTGCAAGTCAGATAATTGCGTGTACAAATGTCCAGTTAAGTGCATGTCTGGTGATCTGCATTCCTAAATACACGATCGCTGTATACCATCAAACTGGGGCTGTGTCTCAGTACTGGTGTGGTGTGAAGGTTACGGCCGCTGCGCAGCGGCGTGGAGCAGGGCGGACAGGGTGCACTGGTGAATGTGGCCTGCATTTCCGCGTGCAGTCCTCGCCTTCTGACATTTACAAATTTGTCCCTTAATCTCTGTGGTGCAGGATTTTCTGTCAAGAAACATTGTCTGGGATGAGCTGTTGGGATTCAGATTATCAACCAAACATTAATTATTCTTCTGACTAAACCCTCAACAGCTATGCTAGAGAATACTAATGTAAAGAAAGAAATGAGTATGAATCATGTTCTGTACTTGAAATCTAGAATGAATCACACTGTTGGAACAAAATCATATACCATAAGCATATGTGTGTCGAGACATAACAGAGCCAGATCCTCAGCTGGGGCTGGGCCACATAGTGCCATCATCAAAAGACACTTTCCCTGGTTTAAGACCCCAACCTGCTTTGTTTAGTCTGAGCACCCAGAGCACAATTCCAGATAATGACAAGGTCTGTCAGATTGTGCTGAGGAAAGCTAAAGCCAAATAATAAATAAGATCTGTTAATCTTTTGCAGTAGAAAACTACTTTTTTTTTTTTTTTAATTATGCTTACGCAAGAAACTGCTCAGACAGACAGAAGTAGTAAAGGCCCTTCAAGAAGCTGTAACGGGTGTCTACCCACTCACCAGCCAAAGTATCAAGGCAAAAAGCATCAGGGCTTTTTGAAAGTAGACCAAGCATGCCTAGCTGTTGAAGTTACTAAGCGAAAGGACCAGGTCTTCAGTTCACGTAACTTGGGGCAGCTCAACGGACTTCAGTTTGGCTTTATATTTATATCCTTATGTTCCACATATGGTAGAAAAGTCATTGTGCTTAATTTCGTCATGGTATTGTCCCTGTATTCAACTGGGCTAGAGATTAAGTATTTACATTTCAGTATACACAACTAAGTGCTTTTAAACCCAAGTCAGGAGTTTAAAATCTCAGAATAGAGCCATAAAGGGCTAATGAGAAGAATAAAAATCTGATAGTTAAAAAATGATGTAAGGTAGAGGCTTAATTTTTTATTATTAAATTCACAGCACATTAAATATTAAGTGTTCATAAACTTTGTTTTGTGCAATGATAAATTAATAATATCTACATAGACATGTTCTTTTACAACAGGGAAGCTAAGAAACATAGTACCAGAGGACCTTGTGTTGACAACTGAAGCTATTAGAATAGACTCCTTAATCTTCAATCATAAAAAGTAGATAATGTTATTTCTTATTACTATTAAATGCAAAGTGCCTTACTAGGAAACATGTATGTCATTACTAAAAATAACTACCAGAGAATGTTTTGAGCAAGGAAGAAAAAGATGTTAGCAAATTATATCTTGAGATAAATTCAGTGAAATGTTCTCCGCCATATAAAAATTGCTTTTCAACTTACTCTTCTGTTAGCCCATAACAGGTTGCATAAGGTTTATGTCCTAGCACAGAAACAGGCGTGGTTTAAGATGGTATGTTGTACTTTTGGGAATAGTCACCAATTGTTAATGGCCTCAAAATGCAGACTGGTGTATATGCTTTCTGTACTACTAAAAAATATCTGCTGACCTCCGCTCAGGGAAGGGATGATGAATTCTGTGTTCTCCTTCTTGTCTATGAACAGTGAACAATGCTTCCCTGACTAAAACCAGGGGATTTCAGTAACTTTTGACCAGGATTTAGAAACATTATTCATTCAAATGTTTCCTGTGGTTCATAAATATGTGTGTGGGGGCGGTATCTTCCAGGCCAGTCTCCTGAAAGACTAATTCCTTGTCTATAGATCAGGCCATGGAGATGTATTTCAGAATGAAATGTAGCCTAAATGAAGGAATTAGGGTTTTGTAAAGCATTTATACATGACCCATCCACTGGTTATTGGTATAGTTACCAATATATGGGACTGGTCTTACTTTGAAGACAGAAGCCTGCAGGAGCCCCTTCACTGGGACAGTAGCATAACTGATAAAGAGCAGCTTAAAGTGTCTTGAACCCACAGTGAACCTTCTTCCAGAAAGGGGTAGGACAAAATGCATGGACACACACTAATTTTTGAGTCCTGAAACTTCAAATATTTTTTTCCAAAGGACATTCATTTAATGTTTCTATGAACTATTTTGAATGGACAAACCAAAGGAAGTTACCTTTAGGCACATTTCTGCCTTCAAAACTTATGCAGTGTCTTCTGTGTTTGCCTTCACAGAGTGCCTGTCCCTGGCCCCACATATTACATGGCCAGGGCTGGCATCGGCTCCTCTGTGGTGCCGGTGCCAGGGCCAGCGCTCAGCCACCTCCACCCCAGAAGCACGCCACAGGTCTCGTGCAACTCCTGCCCCAGTTTTTTTTCTCATGATCCTGAATCAGAGACTTGGGTAAGGACAGGCTGGAGCAACACGTGCTCTCGTTGTCTGTTTTTAACGGGTGTATGGTCTGCACTGGCCCCAGCCAGCTGATGGGAACTAGGACATGCAGAGGAGTGCGTTCTCCTCATTCAGCTGCTGTGACGGCCTTGGAGCCAGCTGGAGCGTTAAGGAGCCGAGCAGCTTCCTGCCAGCCCGACTCCCGAGGCCAGTTTTAGGCTCAGGCTAAATCAGCAGTTGCCTGGAGAGGCGGGCTGGTGGAGGCAGCGAAATCGCAGCCGGGAGAGGACGAGCCATACCCCAGGGTGCAGCAGCAGCTGCTGCTCCCTGACAGGCTTCCCAGGGCCCCTGCTCTGCTGCAGCACAGCCCCTTCCTCTCTTTCTTCCCAGTTATGGGGGCTCTGGCTGCTTGCCCACAGCCCTGCCCTTGCTCTGGCTTGCCCAGTCCTGCCTCTTGCTCAGGACTAGCCTTGACACTGGGACCCCCATCTTGTACTCTCCCTTGGAGCCACGGCAGGGGCAGCAGGGACCATCAGTGGCCCACAGTCACCCCTTGTTGGTGTCAGGCTTCGTCCTCATGAAAAAGAGAGTTCTGCATCTCAAAAAGCATCCTTAGACCTGTGCCTCAAACCAGGGGACACCTGACCATGCTGCATTAGATGCAAAGCCTAAAACTGGAGAGAGAGCAAAGGTGGTGGGGAGAAGGCTGGGCTCTCCTTCCTACTTTAAGAAGTCCTTTCAGAGGTTCCGCACTCACTCTTGCATGGGGCAGATATTCACTGGTGAGAACTCATCCCTGCTCATGCAGCTAGGCCAGGCTCTGCAAGTGCTGCTTTGGGAAGGTGAATGCGGGGCGGTTGGCACATCCCATTGCCATGCTCAGCCCCTCCGAGCCCCACGCCATCTCGCTGCCAAAAGCCACCCATGAGAGGCTGTGACATATCAATCCCTCTGTTATGGCTTTGTAACTTGCTCTCAGTAACACAAATGGAGAGTGGAGAGGGGCCGTATGCCAGCCAGGCAGCATTGCTTTTTTTTGCTACATTAAAACATAGGAGAAAACATCCCTGAGCAAGCACATCAGTGTCCTGATCCTTCAGGTGGGTGTCACTGACATGTCAAAATTGCAACCAAGGCTGCCAAAGCACCTCAGTCAACGGACAGCCTGGCGTCAGCTCCCCAGAGACCTAGGAGCACAGCTCCTAAATGAGATAAGCCTGATCGTGCAAGTCCCCCAGCAGATGGGCTGGACATAGGGTACAGAAAAACAGCATTGTCTGAAAATGCCTTCACAAAATACTGTGATTTTTGGGAGACCTAAAGAAAACATAAAAAAAGGTCTCAAACCAATAGGCATTAATGACAGAGAAGGCTAATGGAGTTTAAGTGGGATAACCCCAGGCTGACAGTGACAGATACTATCGGTGAGACACCTGGTCAGGAATACCTGTACTGCACAGCATAGCATGGGGGTTATTGGCTCTGCACAAACTAGAAGAGGTATGATGCAGGTTAGCAGGATTAGCGGAGACTTCCACCTGGCCAAATTTAGGGTAAGCTCCTCAGCATTTAGTTCCAAGGTAGTTTAAATAGTTTTCTGCTTAAGGGATTGGCTCTGAAAATCCCTCTCTTAAGCACTTAACTACAGGTCAGCTTGTTGGCACAGACTGGCCTCGTTCGCGTTGCATGTTCCCGAAGGTGATGGCTGAGCAGAGGGTTGGGAGCTGCCATGCTGCAATGAGTGCTACCTGCAGAAACAGGCTCCACGTCACTCCTTTTGGGCTGCTTCAAGATCACTGCCAGTTGCCAAGCTGCCTTCTTTGCAGTGAGCTGGAGTCCTGCTGCGCTAGGCAGCCGTCTGCAGTGCAGACATCACCGCAGGGCAACCGCGCCAAGGCACAGGCAGAGAGGGGCTGTGTTTCTGCAGGGAAGGAGGCTGCTCCTCTCTGCTGTTTCCCAGAAGGGCCTTCCCAATGCTTCATCAAGCAGCTCTCTGTCTTTTTTTTCCCGTTTCGTTTTGTTTTTTCAACTGGTCCAGCTTTCTGTGATGCACTTACAAGATATGGCATTGCTTTGTCATTATAATTTTTTTTTCATTATAAACCTACTCTAGCTGGACCTTTCCAAAGGAGCTAAACTGTGTAGGCAACAAGCTTTTCATTTGTATACTTGGGAGTCATTTGGTCAAGTAAAGCTGCTGTATGTAAACGTCGCATTCACTGCTTAACAATTGGAGTGAAGTTTTTATGCACAGGGCTTTTTATTTTCCAATCAGCGGCCCTGAGTTGGGACTTTTGGGATAAACTGGTAGCTCTGGGCAGCTTTGAAACATCACAAGTGGAGGGTTTTGTCTGCAGAAGATTTACTAGCAGCGAGCTTTTCTTCAACCGTTTTATTAGCCTCCTTTTACATATGTATAGCAGTGAGGGGAAAAAAACTGTTGTTGGTGAAGTACAGAGCCTATTTCCCCTGTGGTATTCACACAAAAAAATTGTGTGAAAAATTGTTGCCCAGGGCCTCCCCAAATCCTGAAATTTAGCTTAAAGCTGTGAGGTTTTGAAACCCTTCAAGGCTTCTCCGCCCCCACCCCACCCCCCCTTTTAAAGGTTGAAGCTGGGGTAACAAATTCAGCTGCAAAAATGGATGCCCTGCCCTTGGCTTCAGCCAGTGCTGCTGGTATAAATCTGGGCCCCTAAGCCGAACCACTGAAAAGTTTTCGCCTGCTTAACATGGGTTTTATAATTTTAACTTGCAAGTTCTTGTTGAATTGAGCCCTGTTGCGTGGACAAATTGGACAAGAAAAGTTTAAATGTTACCACTTTGGCTTCTCCTCAAGTGGTGCTGAGCACAGATGTTTGCGGGGGCCATCATGTCCCTATAAGAATGGGGGCTTTGTGTGCATAACCTTACAAAGGGCAGAATAGCCCTGCTTTGCTGCCAGCCACAGGATCATCCTATCTTTATGTGTTGATTTATTAGGCCAGGGATGAATGAAACCGTAATTAATATTACTGAAGCATTAGAGTCTATTTAATTTAAATGCCACTGAATATTTCACTTTCAGTTGGGAGTGACAATGTGTTCGGGACTGTTGGTGAAAGCCTCAGCCATCTGTTACCCCTACTAAGAAGGGAAGACAAGAGAGACACAGGGAGACAGAGAGCATTGAGCTTTGTGGCTTTTCCAAGCCTCCAGGATCATCATTCAACTCAAGGGCAGCCAAGAAACATTCCTGCGCACTGGACCCTTAGTGTATAGGGGAAAAGCCTGAAAGGGTATAGGGGCAACATGTTTCCCCAAAGGATGGAGAGAGAGGGAGAGAGAGGGAGACAGAGGGAGAAAGATGGAGATTTACAGTACATAGATACATAGATGCAAGTATATGTGAGTGTGTGCATTGAAATCAAGTGCCAAGGCAGTAGAAGGAGGGTAGAGCAGGAAACTGGCCAACTTACAGATGGTCTAAAAATATTTTTAAAAGGTGGGAGGGAGGAAAGAGTCAAGGCAAGAATATTGGTTTTAATTAGCCTAAGCAGTAAGGTTCCAGTCCAGCTCCACCGTAGCAAACATCCAGGCTTTGATTTGACAGGTATCATCATGTTGGAGCACAAGACATTCCCTATGAGCTGTTGCTGCAACATAGTCTCCACCAAGCTACAAAAAAATAGGGAAAAAAAGAAAGGGCAGCGGTGTAGGCAGCAGCCTTAGTCCCTGAGAAATGCTGTGCAGCACCAAATGAGCATCTGGCAAAGGATCACCTTTGCTCCTGCAGTGACAGGGGGGCTGTGGCCGGTCTCCGAGCAGAGCGAGGGGCCGGGCGCAAGGGCGGGAGGAGTGTGCCAGCACCAGGGCCACGCACGGGAGATGGTGGGGCGGGCGGCTGCACGAGGCCACGGGTGGGAGGCTCCGTCGTCCGTGGGATGGTAATTAACACAGTGGGTTTTCTTATAATTGGGATCATTTGTTCTCCCAGTTTTTCTCCTGCGAACTGATTTCATGCCAGAGGGAAGCTGTGTGACTCACACCTTGCCATGCCAATTAGCTGATAAACATCAAATGTAAACAAAGATGGCCTAATTAAGACTAGCCGCCCAACCTCTACATGCATCTTGTCAAAATCCCACCAGCCTTTCGCATCCAGACTTATTTTCTTGTTTGCCGGGACTAAATTAGCGGCTTTGCACAAGAGCCACTTATCTTTGAGAGAAGCTTAGAGCAGGTAATGAGGAAAACTGGGAGCCAGCCACAGGAGCAGTGTCACCCCACCCCCATCTCGGCACAGACAGATGGGGCAAGTGCCACCTCCGAGCCACACACCAGGGCTGAGGGCAGGGATTTGTCCATCACTGGGTAATGCTGGGGGCTGGTGTCTGACCCAGCAGTTGCATCTTGAGATATTCACTCAATTTGTCCTCCTGAATGTTACTGTCTGTAGTGTCTCCTGCCGCTCTCACCTGCTGTGAAAATTCATCAATCGGAGCCCATCGCTTACCATGGGCCTGTCCCCCTGGCTCACAGCCTGGGGAGTTATTTGCACTTTGGAGAGGAGGTGTACGACAGCGACACATCCAAGCAACAGCGTTTCACACCCACTTCGCACCAGAGCAAAGGATTACACAGGTGAGCTGTGGCAGAGAAACAATCCCATGAAGGACACTTTGTTCCAGGAGGTATCCTAATGAAACCTGTAGGGTTGTTTCATGGCAGTATAAAAAAGAAAGGCCAGGGAGGGATCTCAGTGGGTCATCTGGACCATCCCTCTGCCCCTAGACAAGATCCCCTGGGTCCCTGCAGCTCCCATGAATCACCCCAGCAGCCTGTCCTGTTGTCTCATTGCTCTTACTGTCAGGGAAGACTTGCTTTAGGTTTGAACTCAATCTCTTTGCTGCACACTAAGCCCATTTGCTCCTGTCCTACCCAGGATGAACACAGAGAGCAAGTCCTCTTCCTCATTGTGACCATCTTTAACGTACTAGGTTGTTATAATCTCTTCCTTCCCAGCATCTTCTCCTCTTTTAAGCTTAACAACTCTAAGCCATTCATCCGTTCCTCATAAGTTGTATTTTCCAGGTCTTTCATCATTTTCATGGCTCACCTCTGAAGTCCCTGCAAACATCTCTATTGCTCCCAAAGTGCAGTGTCCAAATGCGAGCATGGTGTCCACCTGGCTGTGCTTCACCCCATCCCTGGAGGCAACACCCTCATCCCTCCCACAATACACCTTTCTTCTGCCAGCCCTCCTCCCCATGTACCAATGGTCCTCTTTGCTTTGGGTCACCTGAGACTGTAACTAGGTAATATCAGTTCCACTATCCAGGACAGGAATGATAACTAAGCACTGGCTGGTTGCAAGGCTGACTGTCCTCAATCCCACCTCACTGCCAGTCTGAACTAGCACTGAATCAGCTACTACTGTCTTGCTGCTACTGTGGTTTTGCAGCACCTCTTACACTAGCTTCATCCAAACCACGTTGCCTAACCTTGCTCAAGAAAATGTCATGTGAAGCGCTACCTTCATAAAGTGAGAGAAAACTGGAGGCAGGGGTACATCCACTGCTTCTCTCCACATGACAGGACTTCTCCTGTTGTAGAAGATAACTGGAGTGATTTAACATAGTTTGTTCCTGACAAATCCCCATCAGTAGCTACCCCTCTGGGGGTTTACAAATAGTTGTATGATTATTTGCTCCAGCACTTTCCTGGGGCTAAAACTGGGTTGCCTTGTCTAAAACTCACCAGTGCCTCTTTTCCCAGTGTAAAGGTCCTCTACAAGCCCTCAGTGAAAACCGCTAATGGCTCTGAGCCCACTTCGGGCCCTTTGCTAACCATCCCAGGCAGCTGGGGAATAATGTCTCACACCATGTCAACGAGAGCGATAAAACACTGTCGATACTTCCCTGCTTCCCACAAAAGATTACGGGAAATAACTTTGAGAAGTTACCTGTTCTGGTTTAGTCTGACTGAACTGATGTCTCATTCATCCACACATGAGAAAGGGACTTACTTCTTTGAGAGGGGGTAGCAATTAGTTACGCCTCATGCTCACCAGTGGGTACCCATCTTTCTTATGACCAGTTACACAGTTTATGTCAGCATCTCTGTAAATGATAGGGTTCATTGGAAGGAAAGATGAAGGAATACAGGAAAGGCAGACATCGTGCAATTGCAAAGGGAGGCCAGTCACAGCCAGTGTCAGTGGCTTTTCCTTCCCGACCCCTGCTTGGAGAGGCTCCAGAAACAAGCACAGACTCTCCCCACTAGTCTGACCAGGCTTGGGAAATGTGACTGAACAGATCAGCTCTTTATAAAGAGGGAATGGAAGGTATATCTTTTCACACAACAAATAAATGTAATTCTGATGTCATTTATTTAAAGAACCTTACAGTCAAAACCTCAAATCTTTGAAAGTTATCTGTCCTGCAAATTACCCAAATGCCAGGCACTGCTTTCCAGTGAAGGCAGGAAGGATGTGCTGGTACCTGGCTGGAGGAGTGAGTGAAGAAGCTTCACACCAAACTGCTGCTGTCTCGATCGGTGCAAACATACAGAAAGCAAGAAATAAGATTTGCATTACAACTGTGGATGTACAGCTCACATCAGCACGGATGTTCTTACAGCATAGAAGTGAAGGTGTGAAGCTACCTCAACTCTTTTAATGGATAAGTCATCTAATACGTAGTAAGAGAACAATTTCACAGCTGTTCGATTGTCTGGTGGGGTTCTGGGGAAGACAGTTCACAATAACATGTAAAGCAGGCTCTTGTCAGTGGTGTCAGCAGGAAGTTTTTATATTTCATGAACTTACTATTGTTTAAAAACATTTTGAAAAGAGTTTACCAGCTAATCATCAAAGTAACATAATTATGCCAGATGACAAAGCATTTCACGTGTATGCGTTTCTCCACTGGCAGGGCTCAAAACAACATGTAGCCTCATAACTTTTTAAATTCCAGTCAGATCCCGCACGCTCTCCCCACCGGCCTCCAGCTGACTCATCCTTTTCAGAATATTTCTTTTCATTATTGTGTCTGTAGGCTGCACATCCCGGAGCCGGAGCCAGATCAAGCTGGTACTAGCCAGTGCGGTGAACCAGCGTTTCTCTGTGGTGGTCTCATCAGCTTCTGCTGAATTTCAGCTTTCACTGGAAAGGAAAGGAAAAAAAAAATCAAGCTCTCTAGGAACAAGGAGAAAGCTTTGTGACTGTGGCCTCATGGAGGGCTGCTTCACCAACATGGTAGGGAAAGAGAAACAACGGGAAAGACAAACAACAGGAAAGTGGGATTGAACCACAGAGGGGACCTACAGCAGGTCCTGATGGCAGACATGGCAGTGTCACCTGCGGGAGCTGCGGGTGTCTCCCCATCCCCACCCGTACAACTGGGACAAGTGGCATGGGGATGCTGGAGGGGAAATGGCCCGCACGTATTTACAAATCAAGCTTCTGCAAGGGTGAAGCAACCTGGTGCAAACCTCACACTGGTGTCCCTGCGCTGGGGTCCTGTGACAGGGGGACATCTCCATGAGGCTGCTGTCCCTGTGCCTGCCCTGCCCGGCACAGCTGCTCTGCGCCAAGCGGCCCTTTCTCTGCGTGAGAACCAAAGGGAAAACGATGCTCGTCAGCCAGAAAAGCACCATGTAAGTAGAAATGGAAGGTTTCCAGTTCCTAAAGAGCTACCAGTGAGCATTTTCGAAGTGGCATTAAAGAACACTTTGAAGTACAGCCCGTGAGTTAAAAAAATGTGTTTGGGAGATAAATCCATATCTTGTTCCAAATATACAAACTAAGCTTCATTTTACTAAATATAGACATGTAAGGCATGGCAAAATTCATCAAAACTCTCAATCATATCTCCCAAAGAGATGTGTTGTGACAGGAGACCAGCAACCCCATGAAAATAAGGGCTTGGTATTCCAGTACTTACACGCACGAGTTACCTCCATAGTGTAAGCAAAGCCGCTGGATCAAACGCTTGCAGGATTACACCCCTCAGACTGGCAGCTTACACCAGGTCACTTGGCAGGATCTTTCCCACCGGGCAGTAGCTCACCCTCCGGCCAGGCTCCCGGCACCTCCTCCGTGCTGATGGCGAGTCTCCAGAGCTTAGCTTTTCCGCCATCAGAGATCAAGTAGAAAAGTAACGTTGAAAAAAAGCTTTATTGATTCGGTTATATGAAATGATCCCCTTTGCAGCACGGTTTACACTAAGCCTCCAAATCTGACATGTCTTTGAAAGCCCTCTTAATATATCCAATTATAGATTTTCAGCAACTTTGTGGAATGTCGGCTTTCCCGGCGACTGACCCCGGAAAACACCATTGAAATCAGGAGGGATTTTGCTATTGAGCTCAGTGGGGGAGGATCAGGTCCTACATAATTTTATTGTCAGCAATGATGACCTCTCTTCACAAATGAAGAATACCCATCCTGAACCATGGCCTTCAGAATGTAAACCATTTATTTTTATAGCTGGATCCTTCCCCAAGTGGGATATTTTGTGCATGGTTAACTTATCCCAGGGCTTTAAATGCTTGCCAAGTGGCTTTAATAGCAGGATGTTGTTTAAAAAGATTGGGAAGGATTGTGGGCAGTAATAGAGATAATTGCCAAGGAGAGATAAATGAATCTTCAATCTCAAACCAACTTGGCTTTATCATTGGGTCAGGAGGGAAGATCCAGAAAAATCCCCTGTCTAAGACTAAATGCGTAATGATAGTTTGGGATTTAGGGAAGTTGGCAGCTGTTGAGATTTTTTGATAAAAACATCATTTGAGGCTTAATACAGGTTTGTAATTCCATATAAAGGCATGAAAGCCCCTTTTCACTCCAGGGATTTGGCATCGCGGAATAAAAAAGCTGGAGGTGAATTTTTGGGAGAGGAGCAGACAGCAAATGACATCCTGAACTGAGAGCTTTGCGGACTGCACCAGGGTAATGAAACTGCGTGTGAAGGGGCTGAGTGCAGAGCCAAGCAGGTAAGGAGTGTTTTGCAGGACAAGGGGACAGCTGCCCCCCAGACACCCCTTGGCCACCCCTCGATCACCCCTTGGCCACCTGTCAGCCGCCCTTGGCCCCCAGAGTGGCTGGGAGAGGGCGGTGCATGCCAAACCCAAAGCTTTCCTTTCTGCTTTGCAAATAGCAGAGAGAGCATTTCCAGAACATATTCAAGCGTATTTATTTATTTATTCATTCACCAGGGAGGGGAGGAGTTCGAAAGCCAACCATTTTAATGAGAAATTATCTTACCTTATCATGCAGAATAAGGTACTGCATGACACAGCGACTTTTCAGGTTAACCTTTCTAAAAATTAGTTGCCAAATAAAGACTGCTGAAAAAGAAAAAACAAGGACTAACTTCAGACAGGTCTCCCCTGCTAGGATTTGGGGAGTTTGAGTGGAGTTTCAACTTTTCTCCCTCTGTGACATCCTCTTTTTCCTTGCCTGCTGTCAGACAGCACCCCAAGCAGCAGGACCCTTGCTGCTCTCTGCAGTCTAAGCCACTCGGGGTGACTTTTGTGAACGCTCATGAGGCTTTTAAAAGAGTAGCAAAAGGCATTTGAGAGAGAGGTGACTTACTTTTCAAAAAAGACCTTACCCAACCGGGGCTGGCAGGGGCTTCTGAGATGTAATCAGTGAATGTGGATCACTCACGGGGCTTTCATGAGAGTGGAAAAGGCATTTTAGTGAATTATAATTTATTTTTCAGCAAAGAGCTTTCTAGCTCTGGGTGGGGCTTTCCCCGGTTATCTTCTTAACAGGCTACTTTTCTCCTTTCTAGACCCTATATTCTCAGCTATGGGAAATAACACAGAGAAAAAACAGAAGCACTGTACAGGGGGAGGCCTGACAAAATGATGTCTCTATGATCTGAAAAGGAAACCGTGACCCAATTTTTCAAAAGCTATATTAAAAAAGGCAGAGCAACATGACATGAGCAATACAAAGCAGGCCACCTTTGGATTAAAGAGTCGTTATTTCAAACATCCCAGCTACTTCCCGTGTTTGCAATTGCCCCCAAGAGACTGACAAAAGCCGTGAAGGAGGTGCATGGTTTGGCATCATAAATCCTCCTCTGTACGCAGAGTCCAGGAAGAATGTCATTCTTGCAAGGTTTACCAAAAAAAAAGAGATGAAAGACAAGCTATGAATTAAAACTGGAGCAAAACCATCCCAAAACAACACAGCTCCATGTTACCCAGAAGGAGAGCCTTCCCGCTGGCGTGCGCATTACAGCCCATTCCCAGCTCAGGGACCTGCGTTTTCAGCCTGGCTTAGCCCCTCTCTGGGGAAGGGGTGCAGCCTCCCCAGCTGGTGGGCCATCTACTAAACTCGCCACTGCCTCGGGCTCCTATTCACAGCCTGCTTGCCTTTAATATTGACATGCTCACACTTGGCGGTATTATTCGGAGCTTTGGGTCTGATGATCATATTTATATGGCTGACACCCAGACCTACTTGCCTATTCCTGCGAATTCCCGTGAAGTGCTGTCATGGCTTATTACCTGTCTATCTGCGCTTCAAGCCTGGGTGACTTTTCATTTTTTGAAGCTTAATGCTGGGAAAACAGAATCACTTCAGATTGGTTCAGTTCACCTCCTGGATATACGGATTTATGATATATAATACTGTATCACACACAGCTTGGGAGCTGGTTTCACTGCTAGGCTCTTAAAAATGGTCTTATTTTATCTGAAATAAACCTTTTCAGAAGTGTATCAGCAAGAGGAGAGAAGAGAAAATATCTTTATCAGATTTCGGAAACTTCTGCAGCTTTTGTTGCATGTTGCTTGTCAAGCTGAGGAGCCCTTGTTCATGCCTCGGTCTAATCCAGAGTTGTGTATCGTAGCTCAGTGATAATTGGAAACTCTTCTCACTCCAGCATTTTCAGCTGCTGTAAAAGTCTGCAGCTAATGTCATAACAAGAATTAAACTGTCTCATCATATTACACCCGTCTTAGCTGACTTCACTGGCTATTAAGGTGACAGCGCATTGATTTAAAATTTGTGTTAATTGTTTACCCCTTCTTGCAGACGCTTTCTTGGGGTTTTTGTAGCGACCTGCAGGCTTTCTGTAGCGGTGGATTATCTTTGCATTCAGCTTTATATGGCCTTACAAAAAAATATCCTCTTTGTCTGGATCACACCACGTAATACCGTCAGCCTGTGGATTTCTCTGGCACATATATTCCCTGCATGGGTCATTTTTAAAAATAAGCTAGTGGAGAGGGCATGGCTGCTTTGATAGTACAAGACTTTAAAGAGGCTTCTTTCTCTCTCTGATTTTTATTTGTATTTGTTGCCTTCAGTTTTTCTGGTGTTGTTTTAGATAAACAAATGTACTTGCTCTGACTACAAAATCTTTCACATTATAGGTTTAACAGCGAAAGTGGTCTATACCCCCCTTCCTTGAAAAACAGACCTTACAGCCCATCATCCTCAGTCTTCCACCTTTGGGGTGAATAAATTGATCCCTGTATAAGCCCATGGTAACAAACTTTTTACCTGGAGTTGAGAATGAAAATTGCTTTGTGCGATACGTTGTCTCTCTGGCACAAAATGAGCATCACCTCAAAGGGAGTTTGGCATGCTCAGCGATTGTAGGGCTGGTAAATAGAGGACATTTTCTTTTTTTTCCATGATCTAGCTCTCCAAACCTATAAACAATGTATTTCTCCACAGATATTAAAAGAAAATCCTTTATTAGTCCAAGACTATGAGTTTTATTCACTCCTTTCACTGAGGGCTGGAAAATTTCTGACCTTCTGCTCCACTTTTTGTGCTTTCTCTCACTGGAACAATTATTGAGTGGGAAATGGGAAGATGTCAACTTGTCCTAATGAAAAAATATTCCAGTTTAAGGGAAAAAAGTAAGTAATCAAGTAAGTAATAAATATTTATTTGTGAGTTTAAAATTCCATTACTTCTTGTCCCAGATGCCAGGAACTTTGGATCAGACCTTGGGCTTGTTCTTGGAATGTGACCTTATCTAATGGACTTCTTCCTAAGGAGACCCACCCTGACTTCCCTGGGCAAGAAATGCTAATCCCATCACTAACCCTTCCCTCACCCCATCTCCCACTAGTTCTTTTTTCAGTTTTTAGTAAAAAAAATGAGCTTGTGCATGAGCTGCAACTGGTTTTAAAAATTCTCTAGTGGCCAGTACATTTTACACAGTTTATAGGTTATAAACACGATTGTAAATGGTAAAACTATTCCTGGTTATTTTGTTCCTGGGGAAAAGCAAAGTCTCCCCACTGTCATTAAAGAGCACTTCATTAGAAAAAAACATTCACTATTTATATTTTGAGCAGAAAAGTGCCACTCACTTGTATGAATAAAGCATGTGCTTTCCCAGGCGGTTGCTGGCTGTTCCCTGCACACCAGTGGCCTCGGCCAGCTCCAGCACCCACGCATGACAGAGCCTCAAAAACGGAGAGGGATTTGCTGTAATAGCTCCAGCAACAAGTACGGCTGCTGGATGGCACTGAGGGCCGCCTGGGTGCTCCTGCCATTAAAGTGGTGCCAGTAAGGTAGTCTATATTTAACGTGAACTTTTCCGCCTTTGAAAAGCATTGCTCGGTGCACGATAACCATGCTTTAAAAGCCTTTTGTTTCATTCCTGTTTTGATGAACTTCTTTCCCTTTGATGTTCATCTGGAGTTTAATCGTGATAAAACGCGCACAATGGTTAGATTGTGGAAGAGAAAAAGGTGCTGGGAGAGCACAATACAGTGCATTATCCACTGTCTCCCCTGTGCCGCTCGCTTGGCAGGCAGCAGCGAGTGCTGCAGTGAGAGCGAACCAGGGTGACAGCCCGGGTGTCCTGGACTCACACCAGCTCCCACCGCAGCAACAGCCGAAACCAGGCTCACGGCAGAGGATCGGGCGCAGCCAGGCCCTGGGAAAGGCTCGCTGCTGCCAGCACCCGGCCCACAGCACCCGCCTGCAGCCGTGACATCGCAGGGCCATTTAGCAGGGTCAGTCCCAGTTTGGGGCATTGTCCCCGCAGGCCTCCTCCGGCCTCAGGGAGCGATGGCCAGCCTCAGTACGTGGCACTACGTGGGCAGGATGCGTCCCAGCTCCCTCGCTACACAGCAGCATCCCACAGCAGCATCTCCCACATCTCCCATGCCTCTAGCGTGGGAAGGTGAAAGTTTACTGGGATGCTCCCAGCACAGAGCAGTGCTCCAGCACAAACACTAGCCTTTTCCCAAGCTGCCAGTGCCCCTGGCTCTGGCAGGTTTTCAGGAATCGGGTGGTACTTGCTGCTCTTTGGGGTCTGGCTCCCAGGGTCAGGCTCTTCTGTGAGCAGTTCAGTTTTCCTTCAGAGATACATTTTCAGTCCATCTGACTGGGGAGGAAACCTCAAGAAGTAGCAAATAGAGGAAATTCCTAAATGTGCTATATTTATAGTCTTTCCACGATTTTATGAAAGGGCATTGACAAACCATTTCAGAAGCCAAGATGGGTCAGCAGGGCCAGTGACTGGCACAGCCGGTCCAGACAGCATTGTGTCCACAGGCCAGTGCTCACCTGGGCATGTTTTGTCCTGCCCAGACCCTCTGTGGGTTTGAATCAGCACCCTCATGGTCTAAATCTCCTTAAAAATTATTTGTACATATTAATTCCTGGTGCCACCTGCTTGTTCCCCAGCTAGGGACATCTCCAGGCAGCCGGGGCTGGTGCCACCTGCCCTGATGCTGCCTTCCAGCAGTGTCCTGCAGTGTCCAGGAACTCCCGTGGAAAGGGCAGTGTCCAGGCTGCACCCCCGTGCCCACTGGGGCTGGCAGACCGAGGTGACCTGGTGACACCTCTGACTCAGGTATTGCCCTTGCCCCCTCCTGGCCCCAGTCCTGCCCCTGGGCAGTTGCTGCTCTCAGCCACACACCAGCCTGGGTCACATCTCAGGACATGCCAGCCTGGGTCACATCACAGCACATGTCATCCCTGGCCACATCTCGTGACACATCTACCCCGGTCACACCTGGTCCCCACAGTGGGCAGCGCCATGAGACTAGGGGACAAACCCCACACCCTCCCAGGCTGGGCACATCCCCAGCACCGTCTTGCACCCCAGACCCCATTGCAGCTACTACAATCCCAGACCCCCGAGGGTGGGCACAGTATATCTTTGAGATATTTTTGTGCAGCACCAATGCAATAAATAATTCTCAGTGGAGCTCCCCATAGCATTTGGTAGCCTAATTCAGAAATGAGCTCCATGTGCCATTTCCCGGGGATGGCTGAGATGGCTCCTGCTGTTCAAGCATAGTTCAGGACAGGGACTTGCAAGAACACGTGTCTGTCCTGCCTGACCCATCCCACTGTCTGCAGACAACTCCCTGAGCAAAATAAGGACAGAGTCCTAAGGAACCCATATATAATCTCATTTCTCCTTAGATGGTCTCTGCTGCCAGCAACTGTCTCTGAATTGTTTCTGTAGAAGAAAATTGTAGGTAGATTCTGCAGATATCGCTTCTTACCCGAGAATGGTTTTGAGGGTTTTTAAGTATTCATTGAGTTGCAGAGTTTGGGGATCACACTTTCTCTGTATTTTTGCTTGGGTTTTTAACCTTATCTTGTGACATCTGTACTTGCTGCTGGTCTGACCTACTTAGTGAAGTCAAAAGACACTGGAGATTAAACTGAGCAATACAGTTCAGTGCATACTTATAATTTCAAGGTCCTGACAGAATTCGTTAGTTTATAATAATCATTTCTTGCTATTCAAAAAGTAATTGTAACTTTGCATTCAAAAAAATCTTATTTACAAAATAAAATCATTTTGTTTGCCTGAGAAGCTAAAATCTGTAAACCCAAATAACTGAACTGCACCTGAAATGTGTGCAATGATTTTTAACACTTCTTGTTAACCAGTGCTAATATCTGCCAGTGTAGACCACGGTGTGCTACAGTCCCTGTAAAATTTAGCTTAACTGTGGTGAAAAAAATCTTTTTTTTTTCAGGAATGTTTTCCACTGCGTCCCCATTTCAAACCCAGAAAGCAAACAAGTTGTAGCAGACTTTCTCTTGCAAAATGAATTTGTCAAGCTCTGCTGCATTTTGCTGAAGTGTAAGAAACTTAAATAAAAGTGATCCTAAAGTTAAGAAGCTGGCTTCAGGGCAGAGACTACTGGGGATTTCTGTGAGTATATTCCCTCTTCCTAAAGTAGAGGTGTGGGTAGGTTTTCTTGTTGCCAGAGGAAATAATTCATGAGTCTAAGACCTTCCAAGACTACCCTTTCCTATTGCACTATGCAGCTAATATTTTGATAATATTTTGCAGATACGAGTGAAAATAAGAAATCACTTTACAATTTTGAGACAACATCTGGGCTCTTCCTTTTATCTCATTACACTTTATATATATATGTCAAACTTTCATAGCAAATGAAAATTGCCAGTGCTTAACAGCTTTCAGAAGCATTCATGCAGGGCCTGATTGAGAGCCTCTCCCCATCCCAGGGGCAGGGGCACAAAAGCTGATGAAAATCAGGCACAAGTGTTTCAAGCGGGTCCTGGACACTGAACATCTTCAAACACCTTCTTCCCTTGATAAAAAAATGCTTGGAGTGTAATGGTGTGTTTTCCTGGTATTTGATATCTTGGTTTCTCCTTGGGAGAGTATGGCCACACTATTTAACACTGCATTTTTCTGGCTTTTAATCCATATTATGAACCTATCGCCAAAGAACCTTCCAAAATGATTACACAACTGTGACCATGGCATTAATATTTGAAAAACAGTTGCTGTCTGTGTAATATTTTTCTGTATTTTTACTGCTCATGTGCAAGCTGGAAGACATTTTTTGCTACATCTGATCTGCACTGAAGCAGCCTGTATAAACTGCTGTTAATATTCAGCGGGCTTATGCTGCCATGTGGGAACTTGCACATCTAGTTTTCAGTGACCCCTTCAGACACAGGCGCAGACCTGCTCTGCCATGATACCAGCTCTCTATATACATGAGGATATTTGCGAATATGCTTTACTGGGCAATAAAATATAATTAAAAATGTGCAAAACTAATGTGTGCAGTGTTTTATTCCTGAAGGTAAAATCCATTTAGTAAAACTTCATCATTCTACTGAGTGAGAGATTTGTGTTCAAAAATGCATTTGTGCAGTTTTCTCAATGAATTTCCTCAGGTGATTGATTTATAAATGGCTGAATAGTGGTTAAAAGTAGAGTGCACACAATCAACATAAATTACTAGTATACTAGTATTAAGCAAGTGCCAGATACTGGGAGAGTCTTTATTACTTTGGAGTATCTCATATCTGTAAAATAAAATTGTTTCATGCAACATGAGACAAAAGTCATTTGCAAAACAGTGTATTGAACCTGACTGAGTCCAATTCATTTCTAAGCTCTGTAATGCAAGGACTGCTTTGCTCTGATGTTACTATAACCATGCATTCATTAGATGTGATATACAGAGATTTTTCTTAACCAAAAGTCAGTTACATCCATGGATGCCACTTTATAATTAAGATACAAATCCCTGAGCCTGCAAAGATTCAGGTGGAGACTTAACTCTGCATACAGCAAGAAAGCTCAGAACCTCAGTGAAATCCCTTGCAAGAGCACATGCAGAATATTTTTAAGAGCAGGGTCTGTAGAAGCACTGCTCGGGGACCATCGCCACACTCCAGCAAACACTGTTTCAGGGACAAATTACAAAGAAATTGTCTTAAAGCCTGGCTGGGCCACCCTTGCACTGTCAGAGGTCGCTGAAGGTTTTGTCCCGCACTCTCAGGCTGAGATGGGTGGGCAGCACCTCATGTCCAAACCAAACCTAACTGGATCCATGGGACCTGTGAAGAAGTGCCAGCTCAGGGTGCAAGCAGGTGGGCTGTACATGGCTTAGAGCTTGCTGAAGTCTCCACGTTTGTTCCCTTTGCATGTTTCCCCTCAAGGATTCGGGGTTCCAGAAAGTTTTCTGCATTAAAAAGAGCTTGTCTTACATTTTAGGGAAGGGCAAATCGTGCAAATTCAAGCTGGTTTATGTAGCTGCTTCCTCCTGTTAAACAACATATTTCTGTCTGTGTTTGACTGCGTTTTTCTACCCCATTTCCTTCTGCTCCACATAATCTGTCAATATTGGGTTTCCTTTCATTAGTCTTTCCTCCCTCTTAACATCTATTCTTCCTCAATGATGGTTCCTCCCTTTACCACTGCTTTTTTCGTGGTTTGGTTTGATTCAAACAGAAACGGCTAGAGTGGTATCTAGTAATAATGAATTTGGTTATACCTATTTACTACAAAGCATAATCTTTATATCAGCTTTGTTCTTTGGATAATATTTTTAGGAAAAATGTAACACTCCCTTAATTTTAGATCCTTTTTTTATCTTGCTTCAGGCATAGGCTCCAAGAGACGGGCATGTAACATAAATGCTGAATTTATTCTCCAAATACGCAAAGAAAATGGCTACGTGCAATAAACATCACTAAGAGCATGGCTGAGGACAAGGGGAAAAATCGATCATAAAGGTGCTGTAAATTCCTTATTATCTAAGAATTTCAATACCTACTGATGTGCCTGAGCCCCCAATGCACCCTCATGAATTTAAGAGCCTGGGACACACACTTATTCATGAATGCAAGTTGCAAGCTGCATGCACAAAGTGTACAGCAAGTTTGAAACAACCATCTGAGGATGTTATGACTGTTAGTCAAAATCTGACAATAAAGGGGAGATTTTTGTTTAAACAGGGGGATTCAGAATGTGACTCAGAGAGAAATCATGCAGGATACTGAGACTTCATGAAAAACCCTTAGAAAAACACATTATTGTCTGGAAAACCTGGACATCCCAGTGCAAAATCCGCAAAATTTGCAATATCTGAGTCATATCTCTTTCCTTTTACCTGCAGATTGTGGATGGAGTAAGTGATGTCTGCATTAAAACACCGAGCCGCAGACAGGGAAAGGGGAGGGCAACAGCTAAACTTCCACTGGCCTCAGAGAGACTAAGCTTTCCTCTGCGCAGCTTTAGGCTCTGGTTTTCACATCTAGGTGTAAAGCTGGCTTTCGGCTATGATGCACACTCCTGCCAGATGTGGTTAGTATTAATCACATATTATTTAGATCAATATGGATCTCTGTTTGATGCATGTAGCAATTGCTCGCTGCTCTGTACCCTCTAACTCTTCGTATTTAACAATATCAGTTCTAAAAAGTAATTTACACCCAGGCCACATCCCCCTTACTCCCCAACCCCCCACTACTACTGGTAATGTAAAGTCCTACTGCTCATAAAATGTAACATAAAATATTACAGTCTTGATTTTTTTTTAATGTCCCAATAGTCCCGCTGATTTCACTCTTCAACTGTTCATAGGATTTTTCAGATCACGCTATTTAGTATTAACTGGGTATGTGTACCTGGAGAAATGACTGGTGAAACAGCACCACCAAATATTTGAAATGTACGTCTCCAGGAAAGGTTCTGTCTCCCTGTTTACACACATACACACACACATATATACATGTATATGTGTCCCCATCCCAGTGCTTGAATCAAAAATGTATGGTTTTTACTGCAAAAGCATATGTAGCACAGCGATATCATAAGAAAATGTATGCTCAGACATGTTGCAGGAAGTAGCAGCAATTTACAGCCACATCAAATGCCATGGCTTCAGCTTCCTTACAAAGTACTTCTCACATCAGAAAATGTAATTACTGTTTCACTGTGCCTTCCCACATGGTGATCTGAAATGTTTCAGTAAAATGAAGCAACCTATCAATACTGTATCTATTGCAGATGAGACATCTACAAATGTGGATCAGTGTAATCCAGTCATTGATTTTAGGATTCTCAGTCCTCCAAGGACTGTGACAAATCTATATGTTGTCCCTGAGTGATGGTGTCTGCTTTTGGATTTCTAATTTCACTGGGGAAACCATGTAAAAGTGAATGTAAGCAGAGAGTGCTCTGCTGCTGCCCAGCTGAGGAGACTCAAGACCATGTGTGGGTGCTCCAAAACCCAGCGGTGGTGCACACCACTAATTAACAGTGAGACAATTGCAGGCAGACCAACATCATTTTCTTTTTAAGACAGGAGAACAGTTTCAATATTTGAGAACATTTTTGCTTTGCCCCACATTTGCCTTGTTTTGGAATCCACTTGTACTGTACAAGCACAGGTACCGTTCCTGATCGGGTTTGGTGATGTGAAGGAAGCATTTAGCTCTCAGTGCCAATCAGTAAATCTTATTTGTAAGAATAGACATACAGAAAAAATCCTGTCCTGCTGTATTTTTATCTGGAGTGGGCATGTGTAGTGTTATCCCTTTGACATACTTGCCCTGCAGCAGACTGTATACAAATAAATGTGTCCCTGGAACAAAAAGTGAGATTCTCTTTCCCAGAGACCCAGAAAATTAAGGGACTCTGTCTATAGGTGTGTGAATGCACACATGCACGCACAGAGTCCTGCATACACGCTTAACACAATGCTTTATGTAACTGAACTTCAATGCAATACAGATGTTTACAAGAAATGGGTTTCAACTCGCTGGCTAAGGACAGCTGAATAATTTGCTAAAGAAAACAGGGAAAACTTCCTAACAACCTCTTGAACTTCTCAATTTGAAACTAATCAGAAAAAGTAAAAATGTATGAAGAAATGTTCAGATTTCTATTAGTCTTAAAATCTAGTACACACACAGACGAGGTATTTGGGTATTACACTGAAAAAGCATGTAATACATATACCGTGGAATTACCAGGAATTCCCACAAATACCCTCGATATTGTCCCCAGGGACTATTTCTGTCATCCCAAACACCACAGCAGCTTCAAGCTTTCCCCATTTACTCTAAGATGAATATATCAATATATATTCTTTCTTTACTCAAATTGCAATCTATTCCCAAACCTAACTGGAAAGAACATGCTGGCAGAGGTGCAGAATGGGCAGTTTTCCAGCCTCCATGTAAAGCCTGCAATATCTGACCCACTACAGATTAAGTTGCTGCCACTGAGCAAGGTACACCCCAAATACAATGCCTAACACAAACGTCTGCCAAGGACTGAGCTCCAAAATATTACACCTTAAAAATGTGACATTGCTATTCCCAGGAAAGTAATTGTCAGTGCTTTTTGGAAGTGTTAAATTTGCTTCTATTCTGCTTGGAGAGAGTATTTTCTCACCCTTTGTTTCCTATGACGATGTGTTATTGAGACAATCTCTCTTTAAACCTGGAGAAAAAATTACAATATTCCATCCATACACATGTTTAAAAACATGGCTTCACAAAGTGTGTGACAGCCCTACAGAAGGATTTTCTGGTCACTTAGACTGACCTGCAGAGCTAGGTTTTGCTGCTGTGAATCATGGGGACGTTCCCAACTCGTGACCCTCTGCAGACAACATCAGCTCAGAGAAACTCCAAGGAATAAGCTCTTCTGCGCTGAAAAAGGCTGACATTATTGCATCTACTCTACACCTCTGAAACTGTTAGTTTATGCAACATCATTACTGCATGAAATACAATTCACACGTGAATAGCGATCGTGGCTGGGAGATACGCTGTTAAAGACGCAGACTCCTCCACATACTTTGTTTGCTGTCTGCTTTCAGTCCCTACCCAACATACCAGGCAGACCCCCAGAAACACATAATTCATATATAAGACTACATTTTCCACACTAAATAGCTATAAGAACTCTCATTTTTCATGAAAAAGCTCAATTTTAGACTATAATAGGAAAAAAAATGTGCTTAGTATTGATCATGAAAGAATAATAGAAATAAAAACTGCGGTATTCAGTTATTGACATAAACACTATCACCGTGTGAGCTGTGATTTCAGCCTGGTGACCATATCACATGGACCTGGGAATCTGTCCATCTCGTCAGCGAGTTTTGGATCAGACCTGTGAAAGCCAGACCTGTATATATGGCTTTAACTTTGTATCTGGAGAGTCTTGCAACTCAAAGAAAAGCACGCCTCACTTGCTTCCTTGCTGTGTAAACAAGTACAGACCACGTCACCAAAAATGGTCTGAGATTTACCCAGCAGATCAGTGAAATGTCTGTGTAGTCTTTCACATATTTCACAAAGAAACATTTGTCTGGTAACACGTTGCATCGTTTCTGAATGGCAACACATGAGCAATCAAATCACAAAGAAATTAAGTAGTATAGAAATCTATATTATATTTCTATATAGCCTATATAGAATATAAATCTATGATAGATATGGATTATTTAAATATATTTATATTCCATATAGAATATAAATTTATAGATATATTTATATAAATCTATATTCTATATTGTATCTGATCTAAAAGGACTATTATAATTTGGGGCAAAAGTTTTTGTTTGCTGATATGCAAAGACATACGAAACGTTTCTATGTAAATAAGGAGTATGAGCTTTTCAGGAGGATTTATAATCTTATATTGACCAGTTGCATTATATACATAGGTTTTCCTGGATAGCATATGTAATTTTCACAGTAACATCATTTTTAAACCTGAAATTATTCTGCATTTCTGATATGGAATTTTGTCATGGGGGTTACTTTTAGAAAGTGGAAATGATAGCAAAATACAGGGCTAAAATTTGAACAAATAGAGGAGTGTTATGTTTGCTCATTTTAAAACAAAATGAGAGTCTGGGAGCTGTAATGTATTGCACGTTGTATCTGTGCAACCATACCTACTGACACTTGGCAATCATAAATTACAGTATTACTGGAAACCCAGAGTCGGCTGATTAAGAGGCATTTGAAGAGGTCTGTCCAAATAGCTACCTTCCTGACACGAGGGCCCCGAGAAGCCAAGAGGAGCTGTTCAAGAGGAGCAGTGGAGACTGCACGCAGGATGAAATCCAGAAACTGGTAAGAAAATGGGTTAGATGCTCACTGGGGCTAGCACTCCTCAGAAGGAAAAAAATGTGACACTATTAACAGAGGGTGTGTGAAAGTGTGAATGTACAGCTGAGGTTGGGTGCAAGGGGTGTGCGTGTGCGTTAATCTGTCTTTGGTTTGTGCTGCGGCGTCTTCTGGGGCTGAAAGCAGCTGGGCCAGGTCCCATTGTGCTCAGCTAAGCAGAGGCACACTGGAAATCAAGCCTGAGACAGGATGGGAAGAGCATCACCATTTGTGTCTACATGTGTGAGAGGGAAGCCAGAGACATGATATGACCGCGCGTGCGTTTAGTCTGAGCACTCGGGGTGCCCGTGCCCTGCTCCCACCGTCAGTAAGGTCTCGGGGGTGCAGGTGCAAGCGGTTGCAGGCAAAAAGGGGGAACTCCAAGCAGCCTCACACCCAAAGCCTCCTGTGTCCAATTTCACCTTCGAGAGATGCCAAAGGCATTGCAGACTGTGTTGCGGCTTGAAGGGGAGACAGCCTCACCCCCCACGTTAAAGTGCTGGCCAGATTTTTGTTGTGCTTTTCCCACAGAGGTGGAGTTGGGAGAAGGGAAGACGAAACGTCCCAGCTTAATTTCTTTTTAATGGTCTGATGGAGCGTCTGACATGTGAATCCTCACTGTCCCTGCTCTCCAGCTTGACTTCAATGACTGCTTTTAACAAACAGCCTCCCCCAGACAGGGAAATTCTGCTACCTTGCCCAAACCTGCTCAAATACTTTGAGCTCCCAGTTACACATTTAGCACAGGATTTTGGCAAAATGCAGGAGAGGCACATACTTTGAACAGGAGGTAGACTTAAAAACAGCCCCTTGATCATCAATGATGTCTTTATCCACTGAACCAGAACTGGGTTTTGTAAACCCTTATGCCCACAATTTCATGATCTCCTCTCAACGTACCAGCCAGCCTCTGCAAACCAGGTCATTTTAAAAGAGTTCATACGCCTGTATTCCTGCAGCCCTGCAATATGCATTATAAGTAGCTTATCTGGAGCCATCAGTGACCACAGATTAGTGGAGCAACATTCCCTCTGGAAATCTTTGAGCCTGCACTGCCTTTCCTCATTACAGAGGCTATCCGGTCTACATTGCTTTGCATCCGCTCACCAAGGGGGCTTTACATTAACTCCACTTGGGGTTTCAGAGTTTCGCCTCTGAGCAGATCACGGGCAAACCGGGATGCTCATTTCCAGCGCCTGGCAGGGAAGGGGAGTCCTGCCGCGACGCCCAGGTGCCCCAGCATCCCCAGACCAGGGCTGGCTGCCGGGGCAGGGTGGGCTCCAGCCGAGTGCGCCCAATGTGGGGGCTTTGCTCCTTGTGACTTCTGCTCAATGCACAAGTCCTAACTGGAAATTAAAAGCCTGTCCCCTCCTAGTCTTCAGGGGTAAATTTCAGAGGCTCCAACGCTCGATAATTAACAAGTTCTGTCATTCCCCTCGCTGTTGCACTAGCTGTGGTATTTTTAAAGCTTTTTATTAAAAATTAATTTCTTTATTTTGTTGGAGACCCATCACTCGGTCACGTGGCTCCCTGTCATGTTTCTATCCTTCCTACTCATATTCGAGTTATGCCATCAAGCTAATATATTGTGACTGCTCTTCTCTCTTGTGACAAAGCCTTGCAGCTGCCTCCAAATCAATAGATGTCAAAGAAATATGAAAACAATCATGACAGAGAACTTAAATCCTGGCTAGAGTCTGCATAATAAAAAATGTGCTTCTGTTCTCAAGGCAGCGGATTAATTTATCCTAAAGTTTAGTCAAATTTTATTCCGGTACCTTTTTCCCAGCAGATAGAGCTACATCTGTTGGGTTTGTAATGTAATTTGTAATTACTGCCCTTCATGTGGTCCAATGCCTTGAACCATCTTTAATTAAAAGCATAATTAAGGGAAGATCTAAAGGAAGACAATTACCAGATGGTCTTTTTTTTAGAAACAGTTAGTTGCATTGAGGATGTACCCTGGTCCATTTCTGACTTGGATTAAAAGGCAGGCTGCCTCTCACACAATCTGCGAGGCGAGAGGCCGAAAAGGGGCTTAGGCATCCCGGGCAGCACCACGGCCAACAACTGCAAGTGAGGCTGGGGAAAGAGCTGGGGGGGCACTGCGGGGGACCTTGGGGCAGAGGGTCATCCTGGCTCCGTCGCATTTGCCCAGGCAGGTGAGCCCTGCTGCCCTTCTCCAGCCTAAAACTGGCAAAAAACACCTTAGCCAAATCCCCATCACTGGGGCCACCCTACAGCATCTAGAAAACATTTTCCTGGTGAAAATAGCAATTGATAGTGATAGTGATGATGATGATGATGATGATAATAATAATAATAATTAATAATAATAATAAAGGAGGGACTAAGCCCCAGAACAGCTTCCAAAAATGAATTATCGCTGCTGCCCCAGGTGGGACTGACCCTGATGGTGGGGGACCGTGCCTGCCCAGTCCCTGCTCATCGCAGCCTGAGTGGAGGTTTCAGCTAATCCTGGAGGGGTGGGTTAGCTGAAACCTCGGCTCAGGCTGTGGGACAGGGGCAGGGGCATCTCCTCCACCGCCCGGCTGCAGCAGCTGCCCCGGGCTCGCTGGGGTTAGTTTTGGGTTCGTCTTGGGGTACTCTCCTTCGAAGCAAAGCTCCTCCCCTCCCCCACACCTGGAAGTTTCACAGAAGACCATTACTAAAGGAGAAAGGGCGGGAGGGGATGGGAAATAACCCCGAAAATATGAATAATGCAACGAAGTGCAGAATTATGTGTGAGGACAAAATTTCTAGGGGAAGCTGGGCATAAAAAAAGGAAAAAAAAAAAAAAAGAAACCTCGAGGAGTGGTGTAATGTAAATTAAATTTTTGCTGTATTACTAAGATTTCATTATTTGACTGTTCCTACTCGAAGTAAGGCAGCAATGAATTGTAATCATTTCAATTATCTTCAAGATAGTTTCTTTAGGACACAAGTTGTCAAAGATAAAAAAGTACATTCTTGCTGCTCCATGGGTCCATTTTCCAGACGGTTTGTCGTTCTTGCTGCATGATTTAGTCAGGGCTTTTTTGCATACTTCGGCTCTCCCACACGCCCTCCGCAAGGGCGCGGACCCGCTCTCTCCCCGCGCGGTCCGGCCGCGCAGGGCTCCGCGCCCGCGGAGCCGGCGGGGCTGCCCCTGCCCCAGCGCCCGCTTTGCCGCCATTCTCTTTAATTAACTTCGCGCAGGAGGTTTTTGGTTGGTGGGTTGGGTTTACCATTTTTGCCTCTTATTTTTGCCGTTCTCCCCCTCTCGCTCCCCCCCTCCCTGGAATATTTCCTGGCCCATTACTCTGATAAAGAAATAAATACACGCGAGGCGGGCGGCCCCGCACCTCGCCTGGCCGCGGGGCACCCGAGGCAGGAGCCGTCCCCGTCCCCGTCCCCACAGCCCTACAAATAGTGTTTCTCCCCGCTGATATCGGTTGATTTACAAGAGAGAGCTGCTCTCCACCGGGAAGGCGCTTAGGTCTCTTTAAGCGCAAACCAAATAACATTTAAATGCCTTTTTACTGCCGAGGCATTATTTATTTAAGTGGCCGTCGGAAATCACAGCAACGCGGTCCCCGTTCCTCCCGGAATATTGTCCTTGCCGTTTTATTGGAGCGACTGGTTTAAAAGAGGCTCTTTCCGAATAAAAGAGCGCGTTTCTCCCCATTATTCATATCTAGGGAGTCCCAGGCCTTTAGTACATTAAAAAAGCTTCAAAAGGACAATTCGCCATCCATAGATATTATATTTGCTAAATGTCCTTTTGTCGAAGCTTTTAACACCTTCTTATAACGAATCATTTGTTCTTTTCTTTTTAATTTTGATAGACAATTAGCCATCAAATATACACCAGTTGACTGTAACCGAGCATTAAACTAGCCTTTATTTAACGCTAATTTAGCATAGCTGCTTTGTTTAACTTTGCCATACAAGAACCAGGTTTTGTAGCAAAAAATAGGTGTAATTTTATGTGGGGCTTCATTTCTTTTGGCCCTCTACACAGCAAGCCCTCTCCTCTTTGTAACCCATTCTGCTGGGCAGAAACACCATTTCGGAGTGCCTAGCACCTGGAGTCTGGAAAAAATTAGCATTGATATAGATTTAGTTGAAATGTAATCTCTTAAATCTGTCCAAGATTCGGGGAGATAATTACACTTTCACTGAATTGCCAGGGGTCAGCGTCTCTGTGGACCTGAGGAGTTGATTTACTAACAATAGTGTTACATAAAAAATGGTGTTTGAGATTATAATGTTAATAGATGCAGTCACTGGGGAAAGCAGGCAGGCTACAACTAATTCGATGGAACTTGGTTTTTGCTTTACAAGGATTCAAATCACTTGCAGCATTTAATTTAGAGGAATGAGTTTGGCAGTAATTATAGCAAATGGAAAGGTCGTCTTGGAATATTGGTTATTTTTTCCCAACTTGGGACTCGGGGTTTTTGGGGGAGGGTCCCTTTTCTTTGCCCCCGGCGATGGCCGGGAGAGCCGCGTTGCTGCAGCCCTGCACTTTTGCCACTCGTCACCTTGGACCCAGCAGAAACCCGCTCAGACAAAAGAAACAGGGATGAAAAATATTTGTTTAAGCGCTGGAGTTGCCCCTCGAGTGGGACCCGACAGTTTTGAGGGAGAGTCGAGATTTCTTTCTGCTCCCGGGGGACGCTCGCCGGGCCGGGCCGGGTCAGCATCTGCTCGGGCAAAGCGCACCACGTCCTACGTGAGGATGCTCGGCCGTTTCGTTGACACTTTGGGGGGTCGCGACAATTGTGGGCTGAGGCGGGGGGCTCGGGTCCGTGCCCCCGTGAGCCCGGTCCCGCCTCCCAGCGCACCGGGCAGGGCAGCGCTTACCCAGAGGTGACCCGGGGAGGGGCAGATGGCCCAAATCCGGACACGGACCCACCTCGCCGGCTCCAGCCCCCGGCAGGACACGCTGCCCCTTTGGGCACCCCGGAAACCCCAGCCCAAACCCCCGCCCTTGCGCCACGATGTGTGTGCGTGTCCCCCGCCGCAGGGGACGTCCCCCTCCTCGGCAAGACCGCGGCTTTTCCCCGCTGGGACACCCGGGCCGGGCTGGGGAGAGCCCGGTCACGAGTGGCCGTGGGGAACCGAGGGACGGGGCCGCCCCCGGGGGGGAGTGGAGCGGCGGCCGGATGCGGGTCCCAGCCCCGGCCCTGGTCCCTCCAGGGGGGGGTCCCGCGGGGGGGCTGCCCCCCTGCCCGCTCCCGGAGAGGCCCCTGCAGAGCCGGCAGATAACGGAGACGGAGAGCCCCGCCCGGCCCGGCGGGAGCCCGGCTCTGGCCACGCTGCGCGGGTGCGGCCGGGCGCGGAGGAGCACGGCAACCCTTGCGCCGCATCCATCCCCCCGCCGCCAATTGCCACCGGGAGCCATAAATCCAAATCAATTACCTACGGGACACACCGCCGCCGCCCGCGGTTTGCAGCCCGGGCTGGGCGGACGGTGGTTTATCACCGGGGAGCCCGGCACGCCGCGAGGTGCTGCGCTACCTGCGCTGGGCACCCCCGCGCCTCCCTCCGCGCCCCTCCGCGCCCCTCCGCGCTGCGGCCGGGCGGCGGGCGCCGACAAAGGCGGGCGGGAGCGGCCCCCGCCGGCTCGTCCCACCGCCCGGCCCCGCTGCCCCGGGAGAGCTGTTCCCGGGGGAAGGGGCGGCGGGGCGGCTCCCGGGGCGGCTGCGGGGCGTCGTCCCCGAGTCCGCGGCTCCGGTGGGCGCCGGCAGCCGGGGCAGCGCCGGCGCCGCAGCCTCCCGCGGCCCCCGACGCCCTCCGTCCCTGCCTGTTTATGTTTTAAGTCCACCCGATCTTATATGTAACAGCAATATATATGTTAATTGAAAACTTCTGAATTTAAAAAGGTTGTGACAAGTTATAATTTGTCTTGTCAATGTCTGGAATCCTTGTTTAGCTCTTTAGTTGTGTCTGCTGTTCGTGCCTGTCAGATAACAGCTTGCCGAACACGCTGCCTTCCTCTCTTATGGCACGGAAATGACAAATGTGCTGTTTTATCCATACAATTTATTTCATTATTGTTGCCAGCACGAAGCATCACAATCAATCATAAGGAAGTCCAGTTGGCAGGTGTCAATCTTGGTATGTTTTTGTACGTCTCAGTCTATATTTAATCCAATTACAAGGGTCATGGAGTAAGTGCAAATCCCCTTGTTACAACTCACATCTTATTCAAGATTTAAAGTAAAAAGTCAACTTGATCACATGGGCGCTTTGGGGGACCTCCGATACCTTTTGATATGTCGTCCCCCCCTCCCAAATTATGCAGAGATAGCGTTTTATTAAAGAGTTATCGCGGGGCGGTTGGGGTTTGGGGATTTTTTTTTTTTTCCCCGAGTGTTTGTGTGCAAATGAAGTATCTTGTTATTTTGCTAAAGAAGAGGGAGGCTTTAATGATGGGAGATCTTTCCGCTCATTGCCCTTTCAAATACAATTGTAGATCGAACTCAGCCTTGTCACGTTGAGGAAAAGTGAATTTCTAACATCCAGGACGTGCCTGTCGACTTTCAGCGAATTGCATCCAATCACCCCCAGGGAATTCAGCTAATGTCTCAGTCTAAACCGGGATGAGGGGAGAAAAACAAATCAAACATTGTCCGGAGTCACGCTTATTATGAAAATGTTTTAAAGAATAGAGAAGGGAAATAATTCAAGACAACCCAGAATAAAGTTTTAGACAAATTAATAGCATTAGGAGTCCTCGGGAAAAAAAAAATATGGAGAAAGCCCAGTTACAAAGTTAAAGTATAAAGAAATGATTTATAGCTATACGTCTCTTTTTTAAGCAAGAAGTTTTGTTGAGGTTTTTTTTTTAAATCTTGATAATTTTTTTTTTTTTTTGGATGAGAAAACAAGGTTACGGCATTGAAAGTAATGGTCTTATTATACAGTCGTCTACAGTGGGATTCTTCACGAGGGAAAACGTTATATTACTGCTAAATTCCTGTCTTTAGGACGCTTCAGTTCACGGAAGTTTCTTGCAGCATCTTAAATTAACCCCCCAGACACACACTCCCGCATATTAATCCCGCTTGTTACAACAAGTTTCCAGCTCGCCAGGGTTCACAAACCGGGGTGCCCCGTGTCAGCCGGCTCAGCCCGCTCTTGGCGGATGCTCAGGAGAAGGCGAGGTGCAACCGTTTACCAGGTTGCAGGAGAACCTCGCAGGCTGCCACCCACACAACAGGCGGAAAGCTCTCAGACCTCTACATGGCAACACACAAAAAGCCATTGCAAGAATAACTCAGGTATTTTTTATTCGAAGAGATGGAGCTATTCAGTTTCTATCAAACTGCGAGAGGGCTGAACCGACAGGACGAGAGGATAAAAAAAAAAAAAAAAGAAAAAAAAACAACTACAAACAACCAAAACCAAAAAAAAGAGCAGAATTACATTTCTGCACCAAGGTTTAAACGCAATCCTGGGGGCAAAAGAGAAACGTTAGACAAGCAAAGAAACGTGTGGGGGAAATAAAAAAGAAAGTATTTAAAAACACATACCTTGGACAAGGGCAAAATATCCCAGCTAAAATGCTAGCCAAGTGCCTCTTTCCTTGAAAGCCAAAACCACGTTTCTATCGCAATATTTTTCCTGTTCTAGAGAGTTTCCTTTGGTTTTTACCGTTTATTGGAGCTAGTCTTGGACCCTGCAGCCTGTGCAATGCCACAGTAAACAAATTGTTCTGATGTGCTTATTATTATTGCTCAAGTTCTGCTTGGATAGAGAATTAAAGCTCATTATTACAGTGTGTGTTGAGAATTGCTCAATCTATGTGAACACGGGGGTTTGGGGCATCCTCGAGAAAAAAAAAAAAAAAAAAAAAAAGACAAAACAACAAAACACAACTTCGTATCGTGGTGTAAATCAAATATGTATAACGCTTATAAATTTGTAACACGTTGCCGTGCCCCTGCTCCTATCCCCTGCCCGGCGCGGCGGTGTCCGCACCGAGCCCGGCGCCCCTCCGCGCCCGCGGGGCTGCTCTCCGCGCTGCGCCGCGGAGCCGCCTCCCTCCTCCGCGGTCCAGGTGAAGGCTGCGGACCCGACGGTGACAGAAGAAAAAAATAAAGGGGACACACACAGACCGGGGGGGGTGCTTTTTCGCTCTGTTTCCCCGGCACCGCTCCCTGCACGAGCCGCCCCGGCGGGGCGCGGGCTCTCCGGGCGCTGCCCGCACTGCTCCGCGGAGGGGGGCGGCCCGCTGCGCGCCCGGACACCCCCGCCTCCGCCGTCCGAGAGGTGAGACGGGGCCTGTCCCGGGGTGTCCCCGCCGCGGAGCGTCCCGAGCCCGTGCCCAGCGGGGAGAGGCGGCCCGGCCCGGCCCCGCCGCCCCGGGGTCCCTCCTGCTTCTGAGCGCAGCCTTTTGCAGCTTTTTTTCCCCCTACCCTTTTTTATTATCATTATTTTAATTTATGTAATTTTTTTTTTAGACTCTGTGGCAATCTCACAGCCAAATACGGACTCTGCTCCCGGTGCTCCCCCACCTTCCTGCCTCGCTTCCCTCTCCCTATTTTTTTTTTTTTTAGGAGATAAAAAGGCAAACAGAGAGCGCTCTGGCGCTGGCGAGGGGACTGTTTGCCTGCCTCCGCCGAGGCCTGGCCAAGCAGACTTGGCTTCACGCCTGAGCAGTTTCTGGAGAGCGGCGCGCTGGAGAGCAGGGGAGGCAGCACCTGGCCCTGCTTTAGGAGCCATCTCCTTTTATTGACAGCCAGATAAGCAGGCGGGAGCCGTGGTGTTTCCAACGCTTCCCTGGAGGACCCTGCCGGGTTGCAGGGAGCCGCAAGCCCCTTAATGGCAGCGACTCCAAACGTGCCGCGAAACCCCTTCCTGGCAGCGCCGCCTGGGCCGCTCCCCCGGGGCCGTCGCTACCTGCCAACGCGCGGGACTTACGCGGCCCGGCCGCGTAAGGAGAAAGGGTCCCCTGGGATCCGAGCCGGACGCCCCGGGCTCCCCGCCCCGGTGACGGCAGCCAGACGCCGGCCCGCAGAGCCGGAGCAGGGGCCGGGGAGCAGCCCCGCGGCACCCCTGTACCCCGCAGAGCCCTCCTCTCCCACCCCCCGTCAAAGCCCGTTTCTAATGTGTCTGGCAGCCCCCGCCTCGTCCCAGGCAGGCGGCAGCTTCATGAAACATTTAAGTGCAGCTCAATAAAACTATCGGCTGGGGCGGGGGGAGGGGGCTCTTTGCTGTTAAATTATTTACCCTGACAAGTGTGTGCAAATAACGGCCTCTCTTCCTCCCTCTCTAATGGGAGAGGCTGCGGATGGGGAGAGCGGGGTGCCCGGACAGGACCCGCCGGGCCCGGGTCACCCGCAGGGGCTGTCACGGCGCAGGCAGTCTGCCGGGGCGGCCCACGCGTGTCCCGGACGCACCGCGGCCTTCCCTCCGCGTCTCGCAAGGGCCAGCATCCCGCTGCCCCGGGAGAGCTGCGGGCGGACTGCGGCGGCCACGGCATTTCCGAGGAGCCGCTGGGCCGGGCCGAGTTTGGAGGGTTTCTTATTTACTACGCACGAGTGTCCCCCCTTCGGAGAGCGTTTCACAGGGGAAGAAGCCAAACCTCAGGCTAAACCTTGGCCTGAGAGGCCGGGGACGGGCCCGGCTGCGGGCAGCGCTGCGGCTGGGGCGAGCCGTCGGGCCGCAGCCCCCGTTTGCCGGCAGGCAGCGGGAGGAGGCAGCGGGAGGAGGCAACAGCCCCCGCCGCTGCCCGGGGGAGCCCTGACCCGCGGCCCAGCCCCGGAGCGGGGCCCCGGGCGGGGCCGGGCCGTACCCGCCGTCGGGGCGGGCGGTGTCCGGGCTCGCGCCGTCCGCACTCGTGTCGCCTAAAATGTCTCATTAGCTAACTACTGTCCGCCGTGACGTCACCGGGGCGGCCCAGCCAATGGGGGAGGCGCTGGCGTGGATATTAAGGGAAAGTTAGTGCAAAGACAGCACCCCTCTTTTGCTGTCATTGACATTTAAACTGTGTGGCAGGTTCTTGCGTGGAAATTGGCGACCGGAGCCGCCAGGTACCTCCTTCCGGCCGCAGGACCGCCGCGCCCGGGCCCTCCGCGCCCGCTGACAGGTAACGTCTCCGCACGTCGCCCCCTCACCCCTGGCCGCTCGCCCCGACGCGGGGCCGCTCCCGGCCGCCGGCCCGACGGGAGGGGCCGAGCACCCCGGCCCTGGGCAGCCGGGCACCCCCACCCCGCGGGGGGAAGGCGAGGGGAGCGGGCCGGAGCCCCGCACAACAGGTGGGGGTGGGCGGGAGGGATGGAGGGAGCGGCCCCGGCCACTGCCCGCCCGTCGGAGGGGGCGCCCCGGGGCGGAGGGGGTGGCCGGCGGTGCGAGCCGCTTCCCAAACTTCCCCCCCCACCTCCCCTCGGCGCGGGCGGTGCAGCCCCCATCCCTCCCCTTCCCCCGGCCCCGTGACCCTCTCCCTCGCCCTTACCCGTCTCAGGTGGCGGGGGCAGCTGCAGGTTACCACGCCCGTCGGGGGGCCCCGCTCCGCGACCCCCGCGCCCTGGAGCAGCCGGCTGCCGGCTCGGGCCCCAGCCCCCCTGGCCGGCTGGACGGGGCGGGAGTGGGGCACGGAGGGTCCGGAGCGGCGGGCCCGCACGCCCCCGCGGAGAGGCGCGGAGGGGCGCGGAAAGGAGGGCTGGCGGCGGGGCTGCGGGGAGGGGAGGGCTGTCGTCGGGGGCCGCGTCCCAGCCGCCCTTCCCCGGGTAGCGCCAGAGGCTCGCTGGTCGCCGCGGAGGCTGGGTCGCCCTACTCGGGCTAGGGAAGGTCCGGTAGCCAAGAGGCGACCACCTCTCGGCCTCCAAACTGAGGCTTGCTTTCCGAGCCCTAGGCGCCTCTGCTAAATCAGGGTGTCAGCGGGAGAGAGATACCTTAGAAAGGTCGTTCTTCCTCCGAAATAACACGAAACAGAATAACAGCGTAAAACCTAAAACACCGCTTACCTGTCCTCGAGCATCTCCAAATATTCCTTACGGTGCGTTAGCGGGAACGCTCCCTGTGATGCTTCGCTATACTATACCGGTAAATGGACATTCTCCTTCAGTAATAAATCAAACACCATCTATCTCAGATCCTCCTCCCTAATTAGAGATGTTTATTGGAGATGGTGTTTATCCAGCTGTCATGCCGAGAAAAAGCTGTGACATAATTACCTCTGACCAGATAGTCTTTTATATGCATATCTCGCTGACATATAAAGCAATCGGTTTGCATTAAAAATGACAAGATCAGATGTTGATTTTAGCCGATATAATAATATTTCTGGTCATTAAATTAATTGAAATTCAACTTTCAGGCTCGCCAACTTAGGAATCTTGAGATTTAAACTTTTTTTTTTTAGGCATTAAATGAGCGGCTCCACCAAAAGGATGGGCAGAGGGAAACGTACCCTGCAAACTTGCCGCGATAAATCAAATATGCCAGCTAAAAGAAAAAGAGCCCTCAACCTAATAACACAGTTGACGTGAATCCGAAGAGTTTCTCTATCGGTTCCTCGTGGTTTGCCAAATTTAGGTTTTGCTGCTAATTCGGGAGGCCAGGAGAGCCCGCAGTGGGAGAGAGACGAGAGCGGGACCCCCTCTTAGCCGCGTTATTTTAAAACCCCGCACCTCGGCGGGGCCAACGCGGTGCTGGTTCATTTGGTTTCGTGGCATTGTCAGCGCCCGTGGGACCGTCTGCGTGGGGCTGCGGGCGAGCCCTGATAAGCTCCGAATTACTCTGTAATTGAAAATATATTTTTGGGAAAGGCTGGTTTTACAAATATCAAGGGTGTAGGCTTTTGATCCTTTCTGCTGCCTGTGTTCTCCAGTTGCTAATAAAACTCGCATTGAGCTCCTTAGTGGCTTGATTAACAGGCAGATTAACTGTTACTGGGGTTTTGAACAGCTTGTCCCAATCAATAGCATTTAAAAAGCCCGTCAGGATGCGCTAAGCTTCCACACACACACCTCCCCCCCCCTTCTTTTCTGAAGGCTTTTCGAGCGGGTCCGGTTGCATGACACTTTTCGCATATATATAATCAAAGGCTTTCTCGTACAGAAGGATGTATATTCGTCTTCCAGTTTCAGAGCGACTTCGGCAGGGTCCAGAAAGCCTTTTTTTATCCTGCCACACAAAGCTGTGCCTTATGCAAAAGGCCAACATAAAAGAGGTTAAATCGATTCCAAACTTTTTGCAGATTGTTTATAAACTAGAAAAGCTCCACTTAACTCAGTGTCCTGTGCATTATAGGTTTCAAGCACTGTCTCTACATATACAAATAGGCATTAAGTGTCCTGAAGGCAAAAGCATTGTAGTCTAAGACGTCAGGATTTGTGTATCTCTTCAGTTTTAGACCGAACTGGACAAGAGGACTTTAAGCATTTTTCTGGGTATTAAAAAAGGTAGTTTGCAGCCCAGATATTAATACAACGAGACGATACTGGAGTCTCTAACTCAGCACTTTCTGCTTTCAACACCTAACAAAATACGAAAGGGAAGCAAACGCTGCTGTTTAACACAAATCAGTACCCAGGCACGAGATCATGTAAAAAAAGTGAAAATTATTTTAATTAGGAAAAACAAACCAAAAAAACCCCCTTGTCATATATAATAGTTACTTACCTTTTTAAAAAAAACCTTTCTTATTATGCCCATTTTTTTTCTTTTTGTTTGGAATAGTTAAAAGGGGGGGGGGTGAGGAGAGAAAAAACAGATGCAGAAAAAATGCTAGTTACAATAATCCCATGCGGATTTTAAAGCAGAAATCTTCAAAGGGTGTCTAAGTCCATGCCGAGAGCCACGGCCGGGGCCGCGGGGTCCCACGGCCGCGGGGTCCCACGGCGGAGCTCGGGCGGGCGCCGGTGCCGCCGGCGCAGCCCTCGCCCGTGGAAGGGGGGGCGGTCTGCGCTGGCAGGAGGGCAGGGCTTTTGGGAAACGGTAACACGAAGCACCTCACAGCAGTGCTTCTCCTCTCGACGAATTAAAAAGGCGAGAGGAGCATTTCTAAAAGTCGAAAAATCACTTTCCAAAAAAAAAACCAACCCAAAAACCCAACCAAAAAAAACCAACCACCAAACAGAAAAAAGATAAGGAAAAGGCAAAACAGGCCGGCCGGGAGGGGAGGGCGGCAGCCTTCTCGGAAGGGTGAGCGGCGGCTGGAAAGCTGCTAGGTGAAAAAAGGGAAAAAGAAAAAGAAAAGCAAGCGTTTTCTTTGGAGGTATCCGGGCACGGCGGCCCCGGCAAGTCCCATTTCCCCCGACCGGGCACCGCTGCTGGGAGCACCGGGGCTGGGGGCGAGGGGCGCCGGGAAGGGCGCGGAGGCCGGGGCCGGGCAGCTGCCCGCAACGCCGGGGGATGGGCGAGGGGTAACGGGGCCGGGGCGGAGGCGGCGGGGCGGGGGGCTGGTCCGGTCCGATCCCGGTCCCGGTCCCGCACAGCCCCTCCGCGCCCGCCTCCGCCGCGGGCGGATGTAAAATGGCGGCGCGGAACCCGGCCGGACCCCGCGGAGCTCCGCGTCGGGACAGACCCGGCTCCGCGCGACGCGACGGGGCGGGCGGCATCGCATAGCACCGCGCCGCTGCGCGCACACGCGCGCACACCCACTCCGCGCGCACCCACGCGCGCAGACAGACACGCGCGGCCCCCAGCGGCCCGCCCCGCTGCTCTTTCTTCCTCTCAACTTTCGCTCGGGGCTCCCGCTCCACCGGCGCCCCCCCCCCGTGACGTCACCGGCTTCACCCCTGCCCTCCCCTCCCCTGCCCTCCCCTCCCCTCCCCTCCCTGCCCGGGTATTTTTTTTTTCGGCTGGGGGGGGGGTTAAAAGTTTTTTTGGGGGGAGGGAACACAAAGCCCGCTGCGCCCGAGGGGAAAATAGCAACAAGATTACGGCTGCTTTATTCTGGCGAGGAGGCGTAAGAAGGTGCTAATCCAAGGGATGGCTAATTGAGAGCTTGTAAAAATGATATTTGCCTGCGATTTCAGACAAAGTGTTTTTTCTCTTTTCCCCCTTTAAAGCCCCGTGGACGAGAGTAAAAAAAAAAAAAAAAAATTCGCTCATTTGCTAGACAGGGGGTGCAACAGGAAAAAAAAAAAGGCAAGAGAAAAAAAAAAAAAACAAATCAAAACCCACGGACACGACTGACTTCACTCCAGAAAAAGGACTAGATCCCAGATTTTAAAATCCCTTTGGAGCCTCCGAGATTTGTGCGAGTTTACAAATAGCAGCCTCTTTCTCTCGCCTGCAGGATGCGTGCGGCGGGACACCCGGCCTCGGCCACCGGCAACTAGGAGGGCAACCAGGCTCCTGCGGGGACGGCTCACCGGGACTCGCCCTGGAGCGGGAGACAAGCGGGACATCGGTTCGTACTTTACTTTGGCCCTTGTTTCGGTTCTTTTGTCGCTCTGAAAGATCTCCTCGGCGCCCCTGAAATGATGTTTGGCCGCGGGCAGGTTAACTTAGAGGCAGCTGATACTTTGGAAAGTTTTGAGGAGGAGATGAGAGAGCCGGGAACAGGGGGCTGCCGGGGGAGGGGGACCCTGCCCGAGCTCCTAGTTTTGGCAGAGCCCTCCTTGGGGTGCCCCGCAGCCCCACGGCCGGGCTCCCCCGCTCCTGCCCTGCCTTACCTTCAGGAGAGATCCCATCGCACCCAAATGCTCCCGTATGTCCATCGCGATATTCGGCTCCGTTTCTATAATATACATGACTCGGGAAGGGGGGGGGGGGGGCGGAAAAAACAACCAACCAAGCCCTCAGGTTGACTTAGGCCTGGACAAGGCGGCGAGAGCCGCGCCGAGGAGCGGGGAGCGGCCCCCGGCCCCCCGCCGCTGCAGGTGGGGCCGCCGGCTGCCGGGCAGGACGGCCCGCGGGTCCCCCCTCCCCGCAGCCTCCCGGGAAAGGCTCAGCTCGGCCCGGTCCCGGCTTTAAGGGAGGGTCGGGCAGAGGCTGCCCGCCTCAGCCCCGGCCTCCCGGGGCCTCTCCGCCGGGCGCCGAGCGGGGGTGGCTATCGCGGCCCCCCGGCGTCGGGGGAAGGGGAGGAAGGGAAGGGAAGCGAGCGGTAGAGGGGAAGGCAGCAGTCTCTTAAGAGCCCATTTTGTGCTATTAGGGAGCTGTGGCAGCTTCTCGGCGGGACCGGGGATGACAGTGCATGACGGCCGGGCAGCCCATTATCCCGCTCCCATTGAGGCGCCCTTTCACTCACATGCAAACTCCTTGGCAGAGTCGTTTGTCTCCTCATTGTACTTTATTTAAGAATGCAATGGTTGTCAGGGCTCTTATTCAATTTCAAGATACTTTATTGATGAGCTTTGACTTTTAGCACTTTTCACATGTCAAGAGAAGTCAAGTGTATGCGGCTACGACTTCATTTTATGCTTTGCGCGTTCATACTCTCCACTTTCCGCGGTGGCTCTTGGAATTTCTTTTTCCTGTCTCTTCTCCTTCTTCCCTTTCTTTCCCCCAAGCTTTTTCTTTTTTTTTTTTTTTTTTTTTTCCCCCTGTGCAGACCCCCCCTCTCCCCTCCCCCCGGACCACTCGCCATAACCGATTGGGACACCCTGAGCTCGGACTGGTGCTCCCAGTGTAACCTTAAATGCATGCGCTGAGGGGTTGCTTTAGAGTTTACTGAGGTGTGTCTTAATAGTCCGGCATTCAACAAATGTACTTGTGGTGTGTGGTCAGAGCAGCAAAGTCATTTACTTACTTTACCCCTTGAGTTTCTGGCAGCCAGTGAAGGGGCTCCCTTTGCAAAAGGCGGGGGGGGGGGGGGGGGGGGGAAGCCCCTCCAACAACCGGGCACAAAGCGGCGGCACTGCCCAGCGCCCGGCCGCTGCCCACCCCAGCCGCAGCCTCCGGGACCCCCCCCGTCCCGGGCCCCAGCTCCTCCGTGATGTCTTTTAAAAAAAAAAAAAACAAAAAAAACCAACAACAAAACAAAACAAAAACCAAAACAAAAACCCAACAAAACTCAAAACCAAAAAAAACCCAGCCCGGCAGCCCTTAGTCAACAAATGGCACGTGGGAGAAGTTTGTGAGTGTTTGGTAAAGGACTCTTCAGGGCCTTTCACAAGAGCCCTCAATACACAAAGTAAATGGTGTATTTGCTCTGCTCTTTCCCGGCCGGGCAGAGCCTCCCGCGCCCGGCGCTGGGAGCGGGGCAGGGGGGGCTGCCGGCCTCGGGGGGCTCCGGCCGATTCACCGCTGACAAAGCGCCTGTCTCCCAAATATTTATGTCTTTACCATTTGAATGTTATTTTCCCCTTATCTCCATTGTCGGATTGGAGCGAACTGTTTAAATGCAAATTGACCTTTCCCCCCCAACCCCCACCCCCGCCACCCCCCCACACCCCCACCCCGGCCCCCTCCCGCCTGCCCCCCCTCCCTCCCTCCCCCAGCCCGACCTGAAAACGCGCCGGTGCCCGGCTCGGCGGCGGCGGGCGCGGGGGGAGGCCCGGCCCAGCCCGGCCCGGCTCAGCTCGGCGGCGGCGGGCGCGGGGCCGGGCGGCGGGTGCGGAGCGGGGAGCGGGGAGCCGGGCCCAGCACATTCATATTCAAACGGCCGGGCCAATTGAGCCGTGCCGGGCGGCGGGCGGCCAATCGGCGGCGGGGAGGCGCTGGCGATGCTTTGCATAAAGCAACATTTTGTGTGGGAGCGAGGGGAGCATTTGCATGTTGCGGAGTGATTAGTGGGTTTGAAAAGCCAGCCCCGGCTCAGCCGCATTTCCCGCTCTGGTTAAGGCGCAGGGAGGAAGTGTTTTGCTGGAAGATGATGACAGAGGTCAGGCTTTGCTAATGGGCCAGTGAAGAGCAGTGGAGGCGAGGCAGAGACCAAGGCACACATACATTAATACACTTGAACCATCACCAATCAGCATAGGTGTGCTCTGTCTCTCTCTCCCCACTTCACTCACACACTCTTTTATCTCTCGCTCTCCAGTCACTGACAGACCATTTTATTGTCAATCTCTGTCTCCTTCCCAGGAATTCAAGATCACACAACCAGCAGCTTCAGTGGAGAAAAACTATTTTGCTGGCAACTCTTTTTAAAGCACCATCATTTCAAATCAGTGCGCTCTTAAACTATTGACAGGAGCTTTGACAACAAGACAGGATGCCTCATAAAGGTGAGTCTGCTCATTTCTTCTCCCAACTTCTCCCTCCTTGCATTTTAATATTTAGGCAGGGCTTTCGCTCCCTCCTCCTCTCTTTCTCTCTCTCTCGCTCTCTCTCTCTCTCTCTCTCTCTCATATTGCCATTTGCATTCCGGAGAGCTTCCCAGGGAACTTTCCAGCCCAGGAGCTCACAAACTTTCTGCCTTTCACATAAGCCCGTGTCCTCTGGAAAAGCTAAAGCATCTGTCTCGGAAGCCCATGCCAACACCAGCAGCAGTAATTCCCACGCAGCGTTTGCTGGGCAGGGAGACCACAAGCGCCGGTGTCTGTGTTGCCGATGTTGCCGGTACCCCAGCTCGCAGGGGCGGCGGGGCCGGAGCCCGGGTCGGGTCGGGGCCGTGGCTGCTGTCCTGGGCGGCTGCCCGAGGCGCCACGCACGGCCCCGACCCGATCCGGGCTCCGGCCCCACGCCACGCCGCGTGGGAGGGAGGGAGGGAGGGAAGCGGCGCCTCGTTGCCCCGGGGGCGGCCCCGTCCGCGGGTTCTGCTTTGTGTTCCCGCGGTCTCGGTTAGGGAAGGATCACCCGTGATCGTGGGGAAAAGGAGGGAGCGAGCGGCCGGGAGAGTTGCGGAGGAGAGGAAAAAAAATACAAAACCAAAAAAACCCCAACAAAAATAATAAAGCACATCCTAGGCCAAGTCAGCTCCCAGGCGCGGTACAGGCGGGGAGCTGAGAGGAGCTGAAGGGCTGTCAGCTCTAATCAGCCACCCGGGGATCTTCCCAACTTGTCCCTAGTGCCGGCAACTTTCCCAGCTCCGGCGCGGGAGAAGCGCCGGGGGCGCGGAGCCGCCTGCACCGCGCACCGCGGGCCCCGCCGGCCGCCCCGTCCCTCCTCGGCACCGGGGCGCGCCGTGGTCCCGGTTTGGAGAATTTTTTTTAAACCGATGCGCTTTAAAAAATATATTTTTTCTTTTAAAATAAGTAATCTCGCTTATTTCTGCAAGAGCCACGTAATTGCCCCTTTGATCCCCCTGCCCTGCGATCCCCCACTATAGCAAAGCCCTTTTTTAAAAAGAAGTTGCAAAGTCTTCGCCGTGGAAAAAAAAAAAAAAAAAAAAAATTGCTCCTGGGAAGCGCAACAATAAACTTGATTCTTTTTCCCCTCGCAAGTGCAATTGGAAAAAAAAATCTGGATTTGAATTTAACCTTGTAACGCTTTGCACGGAGGTGTTACATGGACAAGCAGAGCAGGAATAATTTCTGGAAAGTTTAAAAACAAACTTTCTCGAACGATTAAATGTACCTGGCAGAGGCTGTTTTGGAAAACAACAACGTCCTAGAGAAGAAAAGTGACTGCATCTTCTCCATTTTAGGGACATAAAATAATAAAAGTGGCCCTTGACAATAAATGTTTATAGCTGCTGACCTTTACCAACGCCTAATCGCAAACCGATTCGTTTTTATCTTTTTCTCATTTGCCCCGAGAACGCGAAACTTTGTCATCTTAGCGTCTAATTACGGTTTCACCGGAGGAGGGAAAAAAAATGCTATCCGCCATCAGATTATATCCAGATTTCGAGATTAAAAACCGATTTGCAGATTAGGCCCGGCCTACACGGACACGGCGAACGGCGTCGCCTCCCCCGCTCGGGAGCCGGCCGCGTCCCGCCGGCCGGGTGCGGGCCCGCCGGTCCCCGCGGGGCAGCAGCGAATTCGGGCCGGGGCAGGCGAGATGGGGGGTGCGATCGTGTTGCTGCGGGGGGCAGCTCCGGCGGACCGGGCCGGGGGTGCCGGGCCGGTTGCTGGAGGCGTTGCAGAGTTGCAGAGCAGAACCGCAGCTCCCCTGCCCCACGCCGCCTCTTACCTTGCTGAAGCACTTGGCTACCCAGGCCCTCTACTGTAAAACGCTTTCGGCTGTGTTTGGGGTTTGGTTTGGTTTGGTTTGGTTTCGTGGCTTTTTTATCCCCCCCCCCCTCCTGTTTTTTTTTTTTTTTTTTTTTTTTTTTTTTCCCACCCCTTTCTTTTAAATCCACTCATTGTCATCTCTGAGGTCCGTGCTGGCAGAGCTGAGGGCTGGAAGTTTAATGGTGGCTTTCTGGATGGCTTCTTTAACCCCGTAGGCCCCACGTTTATGAGTTGTGCGTGAAATATGTGAGGAAATTGTGTCTGTAGAAGTGGGTTTCCCGTTCGGTGTGTGTCTATGCAGACGTGTTCGGTGTATTAAAGGGATGGCTTCACGTTCAGTTCAGCTGAAGGAGATATCGCCACGTCTCCATTGAAGTACAGTGTAGCTTGCTCTGCTGCTAATCAGGTAGCTCTCCAAAGAGCAGTAAATATTTACCAGTTAAAGTCTTCATGCTGCGAGAAAGTACTTGTTTGATGTTTATTTTTATGGATTTAAGATTACTAAAAGCTACTTAATAAATTATACCATGGCTAGTCCTGAATGGGGAAACGTGCCTCTTTGAATTCTCCATCATATGCAGGAAGAGTAAAATTAATATTCATTATAGGCGCAAAAGAAAGAGAATGAGTATTTTTAGGCGAAAAAAAAGGGCGAGAAAATGAAGGCTGCGACTATTTCATTATTTTACCTCCTTTTTTTTAGCAACCCCCTTGAATGGGCTCTTTATTGTAATTGTCCCTCCCCAATTGAGCACCCCACTGAGCTGTTGTATCTTTTTACAACCCCTAACAACTCGCACCAGTAACACAATTACCGCCAGATATTTATAACGAGAAATTACTTTTCCATTTTCACCCGCGACGATTTCAAATAAATACATGGGGACGCATAAATAAATAAATAAGTGGCCCGGGGAGGGGGGGAGAGGAAAGGAGGGAGGGAAGGTGGCGAGAGGAGGAGAGAGGGAGCAGGGGAAGGAGGGAGGGAGCGGGGGTTGCGGGGAGGGGGGGGGGGGGGGGGGGGGCGAAGAGAAAAAAAGGCGCTGGGGACTGTCCAGGCGCTGGGTCAAGGCAGGCACTAATGAAGGGAGAAGGGGCTTGTTTCTCTGCTCTTTGTAAGTTGGAGGGTTGTTGGTCCGTTGAGTTGGGAAGCTGCGCGGCCGGTTAAGGAGCCTGGGTTTCTGCACTCGGGGTTTGGGTAGAGGAGCAGAATGGAGGCCATTGTTCGCTTTCTGTAGGCTTTGTTTAACAGTTCTCACCCCCTCCTGTTCTTACTTTTTAAAGCAGTGAGGCGAGGTAGACAGCGTGTGTCACAGTACAGTGAAAATGGGGAAGATCTAAAGACCAAAAAAGAAGTTAATCACAAGACGGGGAGTTTGGGGGAGAAAAAGTTGCTAGTGCCCCGGGGAAAAAAAAAAAAAAAAAAAAAACTAGAGGAAATACCCGGAGGTAAAAATGGAGCCCCGCTCCCAGCACGCAGGGCAGCCGGCGGAGGGCCCCCCCACCCCCCCCCGCGCCGCTGGTGCCCGCGCAGCCCCCGCGCAGCGCCGCCCGCCCCGCTCCGCGCCGCTCCGCGCCCCCCGGCCCGCGCCCTGCCGCCCGGCACACCTTCCCGGCGCCGCTCTTAATGTACTTCTTCTGCTTTGTCCTAGAGGGAAGACTTTAACTAGTGACACGCAGATGTGCGAGTCCCTAAATTGTATGAGAGGACAGTCCACCCCGCTTTCAGGCAAGTTTAAAAACATGACTTCGGACTCTCTTTGTGATTGTTGTCGCTCCACTTAATACACCACCTCAGCGAAGGGCACTGACGACGAGGCAATACGCCACCTGCATGCAATTAAAACGAGAAACCACTTGGCGGGTTGCTTTTCTTAAATTTTTTCGCGTGTTAGGGATACATATGTACATTTTTGCCTTGAGGCATTAAAGCCCCCAAATCCTTAAACTAATCGGGGGAAGATGCCTAAGGATAACAAAGTAAGCCTGTGAGATATAAGCCTCTCTGCAGCTTAACTGTGTGCACTCCCTCCCCTGATTAATGCCTATTTTATCACTGATAGACTGCTATAGGCGAGCCCCGTGGGATACTGCTCTATCAGCCCAACATGCAGAACAGTAAGTGACTCCGCGCCCCTTCGCGGCCGCGGAGGGCAGGCGCGGGCGGCCGCGGGCGCGCAGGAGCGGGCAGGCAGCCCGGGGCTGGGGGCTCGCTTCGGGGAGGGGGAGGGAGGCGGCTCCGCCGGGCGCGGTGCCCCCTGCGCGGCCGGGAGCGCCGCCCGCCCCGTCGGGGCGCGTGTACCGCCGTGGGCGGCGTGGAAGGGGCTGGGAGCGCTGTCACGGCTCCCGGGCCACCGGGGCTTGTCCGGTTCGTGGCCCAGGCCCTGGCGTGGTGTCCCTACCTGCTCCGCAGTGGGAGTTGAGCAGGAAAAAGCCACTCCGGGCTAGGTGCAGTTCCCCGCCACCTCCTGGTTTTATTTGCTTCCAGATCCTGATGCCTTTTGTGGATTATTAAATTTTTTTGGCCCTTTTTTGTTGTTGTTGTTGTCGTTGCTGGTGTTTAAGACCTCGCCGATGGGCCTGCGCGCCTCTCAGAGGGATAAGCGCTTGCACAACGCGGGAGCGCACGGAACCGCGGTGGGGCGCGGTGGCCGGCGAGAAGCGGCCTCTCCTTGCGCTCCGGCGGAAGGGGCTGCGCGGAGGTCGGGGGGACCGGGGGTGAGGTCCTAGCTCTCCCTGAGCAGGCTCCATCTCCTCGGGCCGCGGATCTTCCGCGGGGCAGGCTCCACGCCGTAGCGCCGCGGGGTTGCTCGGCCTCGCAAAATCGCGACGGCCCGTCTCGATTTTGCGAGGCCCGCAACCCCGCGGTGCTCCTGCGCGGGGAGCGCGCTTTTCTTGCGCGTCTAGCGGCTCCGAGGAGCGCAGGCCGAGTTGCGCGGCCCTTGCGCGGGGCGGTCGGCTCCCACCACGCTGCTTCTCTGGGACCTGGCCGTGGATGCGCATCTCCGGGACCCCTTTATCATTCCCCCGTTAGATCGTTTAATAAATTGTCCCCCCCGTGTGAGAAGCATCAGGAAAAACACAGGGTTTGGGGATTTCTCAGAAAACCTCGGGTGGAGCCGGTGTTTGTTTGGGGTTGTTTTTTTTTTGTTGTTTGTTTTTTTTTTTCTTTTTTCTTGGTTGTTTTTTTCTTGGCGGGGCCGCTGCGTGCGTGTCCGTGCGATGTATTTTCATTTATCCCGAGAAAAAACTGAGCCTCGGCAGCCCGGGGAGGGTATTACCTGCGCCTCGCAGGGCCGGCGGCGGCTGCCCTTGGCCGTGGCGTGCCGAGGGTTTATGGTAATGGGGAAATGCCTTCACTCGGCCGTTTGGGATCGCCACTGCAAAACGCAGAAAAGATATCATTCGGGTGAAGCCTTTATTTTGTTTAAAGGTCGCGGCGGGCTCTTCAGGCTTTGTGTTAATAACTCCTGGGTGTATATGGTGCAGAGCATCCAAATTGACACCATATGTTTTCCTATTAGATGACTAGCAATAGAATACAAGGCGCATAATCATTGCCACTGGGCGAGATCTACACCGCTCTCCAGGGAAATTATATAATGATTAAGGCTTAACCTTTTAAGTGAAACTTTGATTTTGCTTTCCCCGCTGCCATTTTTTATGTCGGCGAGCGTCCCTCCCTGAAACGGGCTCCCCCGCACGCCGTGACGGGGACGGGAGGGGGGGACACCCACGCGAGGGCTGGGGGGAAGGGGGGGAGCCGCCGAGGGACTGCGCCCCCCGGCCGCCCCCCGCCGCCCCGGGCCGGCCCGCCCGCCGGGGCACAGGCGGGGAGGGACGCGGGGCTCCTCTCCCCGCGGTGGGATGCGCAGGTCGCAACGCCGGCCGCGCTGCTGGGCCGGGGCGGCAAATTCCCCAGCCCCGATGTCACTTTGAATCCATTGCGCGGGGAGCGCGCCCCCTCGGTTGTGTCCGCGCAGAGCCCCCGGCTACCTCCAACCGCAGCCTCCCTCGGAGGGAGAGCGAGTAGAGTTCAATCTAGTCTGAGTGATATCCAAATGCGGACAGAAAGGGTCGTTTTATCATGCTACTATTTGTCGTGACGATGCAATTTTCAAAAGCAGAGTACTGTCATAAAGTGACACGCCTGCCACAAGTGCTCCAACTGATCTTTTCAATTAGCCTTCCATGCATGATCCGGGGCGACTTCCGCCTATTTCCAGAAATTAAGCTCAAACTTGACGTGCAGCTAGTTTTATTTTAAAGACAAATGTCAGAGAGGCTCATCATATTTTCCCCCTCTTCTATATTTGGAGCTTATTTATTGCTAAGAAGCCTGGGCTCTTGGAGTCAATTTATCAGGAGGCTCCAAAGAGAGGAGAGCGGAGAGCGCGTAGAGCAGAGCTTCTCCAGGGAGACTTCCTCCAAAGCCTGGAGCTTCAGGTTGGGCACTGGCGAGGCAGCCTCTCGCTTCGCTTTTGGCGAAGCGAGCTGCGGCTGTGCGGATGCAGGCAGGCTTGGTTGGGTTTGGGGTTTGGGTTTGGGGGTTTTTGTTTTGTTTCTTTTTTTTTTGGTGGGGAGAAAAAGGAAAAAAAAAAAAAAAAAAAAGAGGCAAAGCAAGGAAGCGACCCAAGGCGCTCCAGCTCGGAATATTCTGGGCTTTTGGGCTGGGTTTGGGGGTTCGCCGGTGCCGCGGGTTGTGCAGTCGGGGAGCGCTGGCCAGGGCGTCTTGCACAGCCGCGGTGGCTCCCGGGGAGCGGCGGGCGAGGAGGGTGCCGGGGCCGGGCTGGGACCGGTCGCCCCTGAGCGGGCGGAGCGGAGCGGCGGTGCTGCGCGGCGGGGCGCGGAGAGGCGCGGCGCGCTCGCCGGCTCGGCGGGGTGGTCGGGGCGGGGGGGGGGGGGTCGGGGCGGCGGGAGCGGAGGGTGCTATGGTGGGCGCTGTGCTTCCCGCAGGTCACAGCGGCGTGAACCAGCTCGGCGGGGTGTTCGTCAACGGGAGGCCGCTGCCCGACTCCACGCGGCAGAAGATCGTGGAACTCGCTCACAGCGGCGCCCGGCCCTGCGACATCTCCCGGATCCTGCAGGTGAAGGCGGCGGCGCCCCGCGTCCTCCCACCGCTCCGCTCCGCTCCGCTCCGCTCCAGAGCCGCTTTGTCCACCGCTGGCCGCCAAGGCGCTAATTGCCGACCCCCCCACACCCACCCACCCACCACCATCACCGCCACCACCACCCGCCTTCCAGCCTAATAAAACGGTCCATCTGCTTGATTGTTGCCGCAAATAGACCTTTCTACGCGTGTATATATATATATATACCTTTAAAGATATTTTCGATTTTTTTTTTTGTTTTGTTCCCCTTTATTTCCATCCGGTGATAACCTGCACTCTCGTTACAGTTAGTTCGCTGTAATAAACTGAATTATACGGCTCGGCATAATTTCAGTTTCCTCTCCTTCCCCCCTTCCCCCCGTATTTACTTATGATTTTGTGAGATCTGTATGCATTTGGCGTGGCTTACTGCTTTTTTATTTTTAGCTTTTTTTTTCTTCCAAAAAGCATTAAAAAAAAAATAAAAAAAAGAAATCCCCTCAAAGCCACGCTGTTTTAGCCCAGAATCTGTCTTTACGGACACTAACGCGATCTGGCGCAGCTCAGGGGTACTTTGTAAATGTAGGTCTTGATAACCCCTCACTCACCCTGTCCCCCACAAGTACTCTGTCTAAGAGCAGTGAGGACGATGGAGACTAGTCTGGCTTAGCTATTGTTCGCATTTAAGGTGTATTTTAACATTGATACTAAAAGAATTACGTTTTGACCAGATTTTTTTTTCTTCCAAATGTTTTTAAAGTATCACTTTTGTAGAGGGTAGGGCCACGAATGTAATTTTTTTTAAAAAAAAAAGAAAAAAAAAAGACTCTCTAAGTAAGTTCTCATACCATTTAAGGTATATTTTTGTGTTATAGACCCATGCAGATGCAAAAGTCCAAGTGCTGGACAATCAAAACGTAAGCTTGTCATTGTTTAATGCATACTTAAACAATTTTATTTTTGTCTTGAAATTATTAATAATGTGATTTTCTGTCCGCTTCCCTATCCAGGTGTCGAATGGATGTGTGAGTAAAATTTTGGGCAGGTATTACGAAACTGGCTCCATCAGACCCAGGGCAATCGGAGGTAGTAAACCGAGAGTAGCGACTCCAGAAGTTGTAAGCAAAATAGCGCAGTATAAACGAGAGTGCCCCTCCATCTTTGCGTGGGAGATTCGAGACAGATTACTATCAGAGGGGGTCTGTACCAACGATAATATACCCAGTGTAAGTTCATGAAAAAAACCTTCCTGTGTGCTGTGTACAATGCTGGGTAGCCGTAGCGAGCCTCTGCTTCCTTTGTTTTGATACCAGATGAGAGCATAGCAGGTTCACATCATTTGCATGTGGCAGGGTCAGACGCATTTTTTCATACAGAATCTGACAAATGCCTTTAAGGAGGGGAAAAAAAAAAAATAAAAAATATGCGGGTCACCCCTGCGCCTGGCGCCTCAGGACTGCAAGCATCAGTCGAAGCCATCGCTCTGGTTTTGCAGGGTTGGGTTTGGGGCTTTTTTTTCTTCCCCCCCCCCCCCCCCCCCCCTCCCCGTGGTTTGTTTGTTTGTTTGCACCACCACCAGCAGTAAGCGAGTCAGGGCAGCTGGGACACGGCGGTACGGGGCGGCCGAGCCGCCTCCCGGGGAGCCCCTGACTTGCGCCCAGGTCGAGCCGCCCGCAGCGCGGAGGGGGCGCGGAGAGGCGCGGGGCTTGCGCGGGTGGCTCGCGGGGAGCGCGCTACCGCACTACCATTGCCTTTCCTGTCCTTTGCCTTCCAGGTGTCGTCGATAAACAGAGTCCTCCGCAACCTGGCTAGCGAAAAGCAACAGATGGGTGCCGACGGGATGTACGACAAGCTAAGGATGCTGAACGGGCAGACGGGGACGTGGGGCACCCGGCCCGGCTGGTACCCCGGCACCTCGGTACCCGGGCAGCCCGCCCAAGGTAAGGGACAGCCCGGCCGCCGCTCCCCGGCCCGGCCCGGCTCGGCTCGGCCTGGCCTGGCGGAGGCAGCCCCGACGCGGGTGACCCTCGTCCCCTCCCCGGCCACCGCGCTGAGGGCGGGGGGCAATGTCCTCGGGACAGCGGCTGAGGGCGTCGTCGTCGTGCCCCGCCCCGCCCCGCCCCGGGCTGCCGCGGGCAGGTGGCCGGAGGGGCCGGTGGCCAGGGGGGCTTCCAGCCCCGGTCCCCCCACCGGCGGCGGGCAGGGGAGCCCGGGAGCCGCCGCCGGAGCCGCGTCCGCAGAGCTGCGGGGCCGGTAGTCGGGCGGGGGCCGGGGCTGATCCTTAACCTCGGCCACCAGCCCGGTAATTAGGGCTCCCGCTCCCCGCCCCGGGCGCCTTCCCGCACCGGGGTCCCCAAGGCCGGGGAGATCGGTAACTATCTCGGTAGGGCTGATTATAGTTCCTCCTCAATGGCCCCGAAACAACTTTGTAAATATAGGAAACTGTTTATCCTGAAGATTAATAGGTATTTGTTGTAGGAATGACAAGGGGATAATATGAAGGATAATGGGATGTTACGTTACATACTTAAGATGGTTAATGGCTTCTTTTTGAATACGGGCTCTGTTGAGGCTCGGCTCTCTCCCTGGCTGTGGTCATTCCTTTAGAAGAGGTGTCTATATACAACAACCTGCTTTTTGTTTTCACCCCGCAAGGAAAAAAAAATCGGTAACAGTGTGCGGAATATCTGGTACAAAGGATGTTTCTGTCACACGCAAGAATTTGTTATGGGAACAATTCTGTCGCTATGTAATTGCTCATTAGAGATCGTTTTGTTTCTCATTAAGGCGACATGAATAAGCGTCTAGTTGAAGGAGACAGCTGTAGAAATGTTCCACAGGAGACCTCTGGACACGATATGGCACCGCTTGCCAATTAGACATGTCAGTTTTAAGAGAAGAAAACAATCTATGAAGGACACTAGAAAGATAGAGCGGAGCCCTCGCTTCCCCCCACCCCCACTTTGGTGGGTTTTGGTGTGGGGTTTGTTTTTTTTTTTTTTTTTTTAATTTTGTTTTGCCCGATGTCTCCCCTCGGAGCCGGGACGGTTCCTACCGGCAGCCGCCCGCCGGTTCGCCCCTACCTGCGGCGCTCGGGGCCGGGCGGGGGCTGCCCCTGCCCCTGCCCGGCCGCGGGGGTCCCAGCCGGCCTTCCTGAGAGAACTGCCCCGCACCCACCAGCCAAACCGCGGAGCGGTGCGCGGCGGAGGGGAGCGCATTTTCCGCCCGTGCGGCTCCAAACGGCCCGGGCGCCCTCCGTTCCCGCCGCTTTGGCTTTTTTTTTTTTTTTTTTTTTTTTTATAAAGAAAAGGCGTTAAATGGAGAAATTTCGGGCGCCCCCCTGCCTGCCCTCCCCGCCGCAGAGCGGTGCTCCCGGGCCCAGCTCCGCGCGATGTGCGCGGGTGCGGTGCGGGCGCACCTGGGACCAGGCGGCCCTTGGCCGCCCCAGCGCTGCGGCGGAGGCGGCCTGTGTCTGGGAGGGGGGGGGTGTCGGTGGAGCTGCTGGGGGCTTGTGGGGACCCCTCCCGTGGCGTGAGGACGAGCGCAGTTTCCGCGGGGGAGCGCGGACCCCGGGCAGGTGCGTGCCGGGGCGGGAGGACCCCGGGAGCCCTCTCCCAAATTGCCGCCGAAATAACGCGGTGCGGAGCGGCTCGGGCCGGGGGTGCGTGTGTGCGTGGGCAGGAGAGGCGAGGGGCAGGCAGGCACTTAAAACATCCGCACCACAAAATTAAAATTAATAAAATGGATTTCCTCTGGAATATTCATGCTCCCTCTAATGTTTTTCCCTTGCAGGGGTATGTTACTGGATTTTAAGAGTCCATTACTCAAAAAGCATAAGGCGAGGTTAGGTCTCAGAGGGGTACAAATATGGTCTCAATCTGATAAACGCCATGCAGCAGTGAATAAAATAATGGATACATGAGGGCTGACAGAACAAAAAGAGACATCTCTATCCGGGAGAAATTCTCCAGTGATTTAGTGGTTTTAGGGATCACCGAGACACTGTTTCTTATCTTTTTTTTCCCCCCTCCCTCTCTTATAAGACTAAAGCCTTCTATAGGATTTAGACACTTTCTCTTTCAACAGATGCTACAATGTTTTGATCCCGGCTCTATAGCTGAGAGGTGCCGCAATTGGTTTGCTATCTTTTTTTGCTTGTTTTCCGCCTCACTGATTAAGACACTAAGAAACTAAGGAATGATTTTATTTCCCAGCGTCTTTTTTTTTTTTCTTTTTTTTTCTTTTTTTTTTTTTTTTTTCCAGGAAACAAATCCTATACCCAGCGTCAGATGGTCTGGCTATAGGATAATAGGGACGGACATTCACTCGCTTTCTTACGGATTAGGTCTGGAAGGTGGAACAACCCTATTGAGATCGCTCCTTTTAGGGGCTTTTTCTTTTTTTTTAGGAAAAAAAAAAGGGGGGGCTTCTAAAAAGAAGATATCTTAATTGTCCGGCGCGGGACTTTTAAATAATCATAAGCGTGTTTAGGTGAAACTTTCAGCTGGCTCAGAGGTTTGGAGGAGATGGGGAGCGCCCCGAGACGGAAAAACGTGGCTTCAAAAGTTTAAAAATAAGGGGGGGGGGGGTGTGTGTGCAAAGGGAGCGCCCGGTTGGGGCTGGCCCCGGTTGGGGCGGGAGGCCCCGCGGGTGCCCCCGCTGCCCGGTGCAGGCAGGGAAGCGCTGCCCGGCCCCGACGGCGCGGGGATGGGGTAGCGGGGGGAGGCGGCAGCCGTCCATCCCCGCCGCCTTTGGGCGGCTCTCTCCGCCCCCCCCCGGTCCGTGGCGGTGCGGTCGGTGCGGACAGTGATGGATGAGCGCGGTGGCGGAGGTTAGGCGCGGCCCCCGCGGCGGGCGGGCGCGGCCCCCGGCGCTGCCACCAGCGCTCGGCCCGGCGGCTGCCCCGGCGCGGCGGCGCTCCCGGGCCGGGCGCTTTGTGTGCCCTGAAAGGCAGCTCCCCCCCCCGGCTATTCACCCGCCGCCGGCCGCCTCAATGGGGCTGCGGCCGCCCATATGGTGACCACGGCCGCTGAATCCCTGTGTTTAAATGGGGGAGAAAGTTCGGGTTTTAAAACATTTCAAAGTGGTTGAAAGGGTCCCACCAGATCCTGTCACAATTCCCCCCGAGCTTTGAAGGCCGGGGCCATTGTTCGCCGATTATAAATGATATTACTTTAAAGTTGATTTCCCACAATATTTAAAGGATGTAGCGGGAGTGTCGCTATTTATTTTTGGCGTAACTTTTCAAGGGAATTAGCATAAGTAGCCCATGCGTCCCTCATCCCGTCTCCCCCTTTATGCGACATCAAAACGCCTCGAAAAAATATGCTTTGAAAGGAGAGGGAGAGCTAATTTAGGGACAACGACTTCTCTGCCTCGACAGAAACGTCCCTTTCTTTCGCCCAGGGGTGCCCGCAGAGCCCCGCAAAGCCGGCCGGACCCGGGACGCATCCTTGCGACCGCCCGAAAGGAGAGCACAATGAAACTTTCCCCCTGTTTAATGACAGAAATCGCATTAAAAGTGGTGGAAATGCCCTAATTAAAAATGTACCGCTTAAATGATATGCCAAATGTTCAGCTGCAGAATAGCGTATTTAGCTAGTTAGTGAACTCGCTACTATTTCTTTTAAAATTACATGTTAAAATTTTAAAAGAAATCTTACTTTTCTCTGGTGCAACACATTACAAAGAATGGACAGTCCTTTTATCTAAATATAAAATTCCATTTTCAGCAATTATAGCCTGTTCTTGGTGATGATATAATTACAGCTGTGCTCAGTAATAGGTGTCAAGGCAATGCACACTCATACAATAGTTGAATAAAACTGCAGAACAATGCAGGCACTTCTAAATTCACAACCTTTAAAATGAAATTGACTGTGCAGAATTCAAATAAAAACTGGATAAATATTTTTTAAAAAAGATTACAAGCTTGGTTTGGTTTCTTAATAGCATTTTCTGCAAACCTATCAACATCTAATTGATTAGATAGGAATTACTGATTATAGATAATCTGAAATACTGAACATCACTATTTTAAATATAGCAATAGGTAAATAAATGCAGCAGACAGAGGAGACTGCCATGGCACTTCAGCAGCGATTCGGGGAAAGAATCACTTTCAGGGGAAAGTATTTTTATGCATGTTTTATTCCAGAGGAAAAACAAAATGAAATTAAGACCAGGCGATTGTAATTCCTCATCTCCAATGTTTAGGATAATGTTGGAAACTGAAATGTTTCCGTGTCACCCGTGTCATTGGCGCAATGTTGCTTTGATACCTGAGACATTTTTAAGGGAGGGTGTCAGCAAACATGGCCGAACTTGTTTCCAATCGTGTTATTTCTCTGATAGGCATCTTAAAACAAGGGTACCTGCGTTTCACTTTCCGACTCTCGGTTCTGCAGATGGCTGTCCGCAACAGGAGGGAGGAGGGGAAAACACTAACTCCATCAGCTCTAATGGAGAAGATTCAGACGAGGCCCAAATGAGACTCCAGCTGAAAAGAAAGCTGCAGAGAAATAGAACATCCTTCACCCAAGAGCAAATCGAAGCCCTTGAGAAAGGTGAGTGGCATTTTCCTGTGGCTGAAGCAGGAGAGAAAAGCAAAATGTGCCCTGGCTATAGAAAGAGCTGAGTGGAAGCATGGCATTCACGTGCCTTATATATATCTGTATATATTTTAAGTCGGTGGCTCCCTCCATGCTCTTTCATTCGTTGAGCTCCAAATATTCATCGATGGCTGTGATATGCACTGAATAGCTGTTACAAGGTTTTTAAAGGGAACCTACTCAGGGCACAGCTCATACTGAAACATGGGTGTTACACCCCGGGCTCCTCTCATGGGGGATAAATCTCTTCCTGATGACTGAGCCGTGTCCCCGGCCGGGCCGCATTGCCGTATGCCGGCAAGGCGAGGGCAGGCAGCTGGGGCTGGCAGCAGCTCTCCATGCCTGCCCCCACTCTTGCTGCCTGTCCCCAGCGCTGCCGCTGCCCGGGGCTGGGAGCAGGTGCCCTTTTCCCTGACCGGCCTGGGCGCACCTCGCCTCTGACCCGCTGCGGATCTTTGTTCTTATTTTCCACTGTTATTTAGCGACGTGCCATTTCACTTCTTGGTGACAGGGTCAGAGCTGCCTTGGGGACCCCCTCAGCAGAGGCAGAAGTCCTCACTGCTCCTTGAAAGATGCAGCGTTGCACCCAAGCCTGCCTATCCCCTTAGCAATATTCCCCCACAGGCAAGGCGTCCTTCTTCCTAACGCACACACACAGAGAAAGCTCAGTTTTGCCTTTACAGCGATGGTTCTTAAGAGCATTTAGAGCACAGGCAGCGCAGGAATGACTCTGACTTTACAGTCAGCCACATTAACTCTTTGCAACTAACGCAACAATACTTCCTTCTGCAGAATTTGAGAGGACTCACTATCCCGATGTGTTTGCAAGGGAGAGACTAGCTGCTAAAATAGACCTGCCTGAAGCAAGGATACAGGTACTGAGTTGCTGTGCAATTATGACTATTATTATTTTTACTCTTACTATTCTAATTTTGTTATTCCTGGCTTCTCAAAGCACAGGGCAGCCCCTATTTATGACTGGGTATTTGTCCACCTCCCCCCCTATTTATGACTGGGTATTTGTCCATCTCCCCCTTCAGGAAAATAACTGCAGCTGGGGTTTGCTTTCGCACGCTGCTTTGCTACGGCTGCAAGCCAGCTTTCTATCAGCACAGCCTTGAGTTACGTGGGGGAGGTCCTTGTAAGCTCATTCACGTGTCTCAAATGCTGTGTTTTCAGGTGTGGTTTTCTAACAGAAGGGCCAAGTGGAGAAGGGAAGAGAAGCTGAGGAACCAGCGAAGACAAGCCAGCAACACTCCCAGCCACATTCCCATCAGTAGTAGTTTCAGCACAAGTGTTTACCAGCCGATCCCGCAACCGACCACCCCCGGTAATGCCACCAACCCGCCCGCGTTCCTCGAGCCTCTTGGGAAAATGAGACTCTGAGACTGTATCACTGATTGTAATTGTGGTTAAACTAATGTGTTCATCTATTTGTCTATTCTATTATAGTTTCCTCTTTCACATCAGGTTCCATGTTGGGCAGAACGGACACGGCGCTCACAAACACGTACAGCGCACTGCCGCCCATGCCTAGCTTCACCATGGCCAACAACCTGCCTATGCAAGTAAGTCTGGCGCTGCCGCCATGGCACGATGCTCCCTCGGGCCTCGGAGGCCCCTGGGGGTGGGTGGGGGCCCTACCTCTGCAGGATGGGGGGTTTATGGACCCAAACCATGCTGCAGGGAAACCGGCACCAAAGGCTTCCCCGGCATCTGAAAAGATGCCCTACTGGGGAGGATCACAAGAGAAAGGGTGCTGTAAGACCTGGTGCTCAACAAGCACTTTTCCTGAATTTTAAAAGAGAAAGGTCCTCAAATTTACAAGGCAACAAATGTGGAATGAGAAAACCCTTTCTGGGAAAAAAAAAAAAAAAAACAACACGGTTAACCTATGGAACTCACTGGTGCAGTATTGTGGAAATTGCTGCCCGAATAAGCTGCTGGAGGGATCTGACCTTCTCGGCGTAGGTAATGTGGCGGCGGCACATTAGGAACACCTGAGAGAGGGAAGGATGTGATTAGCATCAGTGGTTATGCCAGCTAAGCCAGAATTGCAAGAGCTGTCAATCCTCATGCCTGAAAGCATTAGCTGATCACCAGCTGGGTTAGGAAGAAATCTATTCCTTTGGGGTCTGTTTCTATAGACCTTTCAGATGCAAAATTCCTCCTTTTTTAATGGTGGGGTTGGCCTAGGAAGGTGCTGGCCAATTACGGGAGTTTTACAGCTTTGTCTGAGGCACACAGCATTGACCACTGCTGGAGACAGGCGAGCAGATTAGAGAACCTGACTCCTTCGCTGCAGCAATTACTATGTTACTAATTGCTGAACCAAAATTAACCAAATAAAGTTAGAGTCTCGCAAGTCTGCGGAAAGAAATGACGTTGGCTAGGTTGCTATTTCGTGACGTTGGAGGCCGGTGGCGCCGTGCCCGGCAGCGAGCTGAGAGCTCATGACAAAAGATCAAAAGGCTGATATGGGAGGGGACCCTTGGGAAAGCAGGAGGCCCCTGATTCACCACCGGGCACCCGGGCAGGGAGCTGGCACACGTGAGCTGTGCTGGAAAGCCTTGCCTACGTGGCCACCACGGTGTGATGGCCACGATGTTGGAGCAGGAGATTTGGCAGCCGAACCGTCGGCATCTCCCTGCGGATGCGTGGTGCGTTGATGGTTCTCCCAGAGCACAGTGTGTGTGCTTACTGAGCGAGGCTGTCAGTATTTTCGGAGACGGTGTGTGTCGGGGATGTGCCAATGGAGGAAATATGTGCAGACGTGTTGAGTCTCGTGCGCTTTGGCGCAGGAATTATTCATCCTGCTACCCGCCCCCGCTGCCTCCCCGTGTTGGGGCTGCACTGGTACTGGCACCCTGCAGTGGGAGATGCCCCTGCTTGGTCCCTCTCCGGCACCGTGCCATCCTTCACCCCCTGCCCTCAGCTGCTCTCCCCCCTGGCAGCTGGGGTTTTAGGGGTTGGAGTTTAGGTGAATGGAGATGTCTGGTCTCCTGGGATGCTGCTGGAATGGGTTTGGGGTGACTGTGGCTGATGGGGGATCAACCCACACGTCATCTCTGCGTATGTGCAACGTGCTTGCAGATGCAGAACCAGCCCACGTGCCCCAGGGGAGTAATTTTTAGTTATACCCCTCATAGTTTTTAGTTACACCACCAAATGCGACATCAGATGTCAGCCCTGTCTCTGGCTGCAAATGGCATGAGACATCTTTCTTCTACAAAAGTACAAACAAGGGCAGTGCTCAGGCTTTGGTTCCTTGGCTTAGGTATGTACACCTTCGTTATCATCTAGATGTAGGGATCTGCTCGCCAAGTGTGTCTGAAAATGTGCCGGTGACTGTCCATGCTGTTTCTGTAGACTAAAAACCTCCGGGAAGAGGCTGCTTGGTTGAGCTCCTAAATAGGGCTTTACATCCAGGTCCCCAAATTTGAAACTGAAGCTTGTTTTTGCCGGTTCTGAGGGCTGTCACCTCCACCCAGAAGAGTGTAACGCTGTGTTTACCTTGGCCGATACTTCTTAACACTCTTTTGTCCTTTGCTCCAATAGCCCCCGGTACCCAGCCAGACCTCCTCCTACTCTTGCATGCTGCCCACCAGTCCATCAGTGAATGGACGGAGCTATGATACATACACCCCTCCTCACATGCAGACACACATGAACAGCCAGCCGATGGGCACCTCTGGCACCACTTCCACAGGTGAGTGGCTCCTCGCTCCCCCGGCCTTTCTGCTGGCATGGCTTCCTTGCTCCAGCCATCAGGTTCTTCACATGTATTCACTGGGAGAAGTCTCTCCCCATTGCTGGGAGAGGTCTTTCTGTCGGGTTTAGTAGCTGCTGAGCTGGGCAGAAGGTGAAAATGTATAACCTTGTGGGCTTGAGCAGAAAGTCTGATATTTAAGCTGCTGCTGGAGGGGTAGATGAAAGACAGCTGATTAACAGAGGTGGTGTTTGAACAGTGGTACAGTGGAAAGCTCTTTAGTGAGGCCCCCATCCTGCAAAATCCTCTCTGTGTAATTAATTTCTAAAGCAGCATTTATTTCACCGTTAAATTTCAGTGGAGATACTCACACCTGTGAAGTTAAGTGTACGTGAAAGTGTTTGCAGGACTGGGTGCATTTTTACTATGTCTGTGTCAGAGGCTATTTTTTGCTAAGATTTGAAGTTATGGAAAAGGCAGGTAACCTGTAGAAATATTAACCTATGCATAAGAAGGCAAAACAGAGTAAAAAAGGGTAAGTGTCAGCATAAGCAGGCACAAGACAGACACATTTTTAAAAGAATAGTAATGTTCAGTGTATTTTGGGCTGAATTCCCAACTGATACAAATAAGCTGAGGCTCTGGCATTTATCTCAAAGCATGACAGTTTATTTATAACAACAAATCAGTGAGATGTGCATAGGTTTTAAAAATATACACCCCCCTCCCCATCTGTTTCTGCAGGCTGGTAGATGGTGAGAGTTAATACTTACTCGAATACAAGCACAAACCTGTGAAACTGTAAAGCAAAAATTGTGCTATGTATAGAAATACTAAAATATCCATTTTCACCCTCAATTTTCAGGTCTCATTTCCCCTGGAGTGTCAGTTCCAGTTCAAGTTCCTGGCAGTGAACCCGATATGTCTCAATACTGGCCAAGATTACAGTAAAACATGTGTTAATTCCATAAATGACTATATGGACAACAGTTGGATGTTCAGCAGTATTTTATAAAGGAAGAATGGCTCTCAGAGTACTTCTGTACTGCAACTGTGCCCTATGCTGTAACACATGGAAAAGACTTTCACATGGACCTTTGTACACTGAAGGCATTATATCAGTTGGAACAAATCTTCATTTTGGTATCCAAACTTTTACTCATTTTGGTGTATTATTTGTAAATGGGCATTTGTATGTTATAATGAAAAAAAAAAAAGAACAATGTAGACTGGATGGATGTTTGATCTGTGTTGGTCATGAAGTTGTTTAAAAAAAAAAAGAAAAGAAAAAAAAAAAGAAGCCATGATCAACAAGCTTTGCCACGAATTTAAGAGTTTTATCAAGATATATCGAATACTTCTACCAATCTGTTCATAGATTATGGATTGATGTTCCAAGTTTGTATCATTCCATTGCATATAATTAAACCTGGAACAATACGCACTAGATTTATGTAAGAAAAATATCTGTTGGTATTTCCAAAGGTTGTTAACGGCTGAAGCTATGTGCAAACAGGGGTTAAGAGAGAACTTTGATGAAGAAAAGAGTTTGATAGATAAAAGGTAGATTGTGTCTTCGATATAATCCAATTTGTTTTATGTCGAAATGTAAGTATTTGTCTTCCCTAGAAATCTCCCAGAATGATTTCTATAATAAAGTTAATTTCATTTATATTTGACAAGAATATTCTATAGATGTTTTATACACATTTTCATGCATCATACGTTTCTTTTTGGTCGGCAAGAGTTAATTGTTCTTAGATATAGTTGTACTACTGTTCACAGTCCAATCATTTTTGTGCATCTAGAATTCATTCCTAATCAATTAAAAGTGCTTGCAAGAGTTTTAAACTTAAGTGTTTTGAAGTTGTTCACAACTACATATCAAAATTAACCATTGTTGATTGTAAAAACCATGCCAAAGCCTTTGTATTTCCTTTATTATACTATTTTCTTTTTAACCTTATAGTGTGGTGTTGCAAATTTTGTTACTGTGTTAGGTTAATCTCATTAAGTTTTATTTTGCATTTATTTTCAGTTTTCAGTAAGGAGGGATTCTTAAGAAACGTTTTTATAGACTTTCATCCCTTCCACCAGCTTGTAATTTGGGCTAACAAAAAGAAGATAGGTTCATGTATCTAATTGCAGCTGAGAGCAGGAGGAGGTTGTTTATTTAGCTTGGGTTTCTGGGGATGCTCTAAATGAACTCCAGAATCCAGCAGAATTTCCAGCGGGGAGTTTGCATCGTGCCAGTCAGTGGTGGAGACACGATGCACGCCCGTGTCTATCTTTTGTAATTATACATAAAGTAGGTATAGACACATATACACACAAATATACATTCCTGACTTCTAAAAATTGGTTTTGTTAGAATGCTTAAAAAGAAAAAAAAAAACCAGCTGTGTTTTTAACAAGCTCTTTGGGAGAGTGAATACCATCCCTTTATATTGCCACACAGCACAATCTTAGTGTAATTTTCCATTGAACTTGTAACCTGGTTAATACCTCAATGCGCTTTGTGTGAGGGTTGTTAGTGTGGGCGTGGGTGGAGAGCTGCATGTCAAGGAATAATGAGAGAAGACAAATCAACAGGCAACAACAATGCGAGCTGGGACTGGCTAGTGAAAGCTAAAGGCCTTTAGTCACTGGCAGGGAAATCTAAACATTCCCATATCTATGAAGCTGGCTCATTGTGGTGCAGTTGTTACTTGCGAAGCTGTGCTGAAAAAGGGATCTCATGATTAAAAAGCCAATGCGCGGGGAGTTTTGAGTCAAAGCACAGGCATCACAAGCAGCCTTTGTAAAGCAAAGATACTATCTAGGCTGGTTATGTTTTCCTTTCGGCATATTTGTCACTGCAGATAACACTTCACTGTAAACTTGGAGTAAGAGTTGTGGTGCTGAGGTAGTCACAATGCTGCAGACAAGATTAAATGCACGTAAACTTTGAATCTTTTAGGGACAAAGAGCAGCTTCCCTCAAAGCATGAGATGATAGTTAATAGAATCAAGAGCCCAAAGCAAGCCAAAATGTGCAAAACCAATAGATTAAAATCTTTCTTTTTAATTGATACTGGTCAGTTGTAAGTATATTTGTTATACCAGCATTAAGTAGTTTTAATTACCTGGAAGCCATCCATTGGCAAATATTAATGAAACATGGATTTTTAAAAATTTATACATAGTTTTATCAGACATGCACATGCAGATTATATATTTATAAGATATGGATAGATCGCATTAAACACCACAACAGGCAGGTCCCCTCTCGCATAGCTAAATCGATTCTGGGAACAATCAATTACAGGTACAAACCCAGCATTTACATAGCCACTTAGTGTGTTTATACCTACTAATGTAATTTGCTATCTAAACGCCAACTTCTGCTCAACCAGGAATGGAAATGAGCTTCCCATCCCTTCCTTCCCCGAGAGCTTTTGTGCCGTGGTTGCTGTTTCTGCAGGTGCCGATACGCGGGCAGATGCAGCTCCCCGTAGCTCTTCCCTGCTCTTCCTGGGTTTTCCTGGCCGTGCAGCTCCACCGCCTGCGGTCCAGCCACTGGTGGCCTCAATCGAGCCATCGCCAGCCCTGTACAGCCCTTCTGAAGCCTTCTTCAGGGCAGGTTGTGCTCGGGGCTGCAGCCTTTCGCAGCCCCGCACCTCTGCAGTTGCAGCAATGCTATAAAGCAGTTGCGTGTGCGGATGAACCTTGAGCTTATTTTGATGACAGGCTAGCTAGCCGCAGCGGAGAGGAGACATTTCTGGCTCACTGGCTTGTTATCGTGCCCTATGGAGGGAGGTCGGCGGGGAAAAGTCCCTGGCTGGCTGCACATCAGGAAGAAGTTGGGGCATTTAGTCCCCAGAGCGTTGCCTGCCTTGAAGAGCTGCCGCCGTGCGTGCTGGGGGCTCTGCGGGTTACAGGCAGCCTCGCACTGCACGTCGTGTCCACAGCCCCGTCAGGAGCCTTTTCCCCAGGGTGGGTGGGGGTGAGGGCGCCAGGGCTCCCACGCCTGAGCACCCGTGCCAGCTCCCGCTTGCTCGCCGGGGGCCAGGCGAGGCCCTGGAGCAGCCCCAGCGCCCAGCCGGCCTTGGAGCGCTGCTGCAAATGGGCGAGGGGGTGGCGCGCGGCTGCGTGGGGACGTGCTGCCTGGCCAGCCGCTGCTGCCAGCACCTAAATGGGAAATGAAAATCTTTAGCATGTTCTGGACAGCCTCTAACACCCATTTTCAACCCCTTTCTTTTAGAGCTGTATTACTTACGAAGACTGAAATCTGCTGTAATGTATTGCTCAGTGTAACAGTGATTTCCAAGGGTCTCCTCTTTTTACCACTGAAATTAGTGGGAGTTTTGCTATTGATTTCAATAGGAATGAGGCATTTCTGTGCATTTGGTTAAAATGTATTTCATAATAACACCTTATACTTTATTTATAAGCCCCTCCTAAGGCATTTCACAAATTATAGTCACACAAGAATTGATGTGTGAGTGCTGTCTTAATAACACTGTATTTTGTATTTCAAATATTGTGTTCTAGATACAATATTTACATTTACAAGTGAAAAGGCTGCTAACCTAACAGTTATTGTTCAGAGCAGACAGATGATGAGCCATACATGCTGATGGCGAAGCAGACATGCATGCGGTGACATACGTGTTGGAATTGCCTTGCACCGTGCAGCTACTGGCTTTAATTGTTTTTAAAAGGTAAGCACAAGTCAGCATGTGCCCTGCTCCAGAAGGCAGAAAGAGCTGCTTTCTCACCCAGGCTGTAACACAGAAAGGGGATTTCACCACTTCTTTTTGGCTATGTTTTTATTCATAAACTGAGCAAAATGTTCCCATAGGCTGGTTTACTTTAGGCAGCCTAACATGGGATTTATCTCTGGGGGCAAGATTGCAGTTGCAAAGAACAACCTGCAAAGAATCATCTCCCTCAGGCTTTCCAGGCACTGGTAGTCCTATTTCCTTCACCTTCTATGGCCAAAGGTGTCTAGCTTTTTTTTTTTTTTTTTTAAATTGTTTTTTCTGGTATTACTGACTAAAATATATTATCTCATTTTCTCTGGGTAATATATGCAGGTTTAGAGTTATACTAAGGTTTAAATTTGTTCTGAATTTCCATGGTATAAACAGCACTATGAAAACTGAAAATGTATAATTATTATTTTTTTTTTTTTTTCAGTTTGTTTCCATTTGCTCTTGTCCTCAGCTTCAGCAGCTGAGCATTGCTCCACATGCAGCTGATAAGGCTCTTCTGCCTTACAGGAATGGTGTAGCATCTTCTTTTTAAATAACTTCTTTGACAAGACACCTGCTTGCTTAATGAGCTCCTGCAGCCCTGTTTCTAATCAAAAGTGTGATTAGCACCTACAAATACCCAAATACAATCCCCCTCCTCCCCCCCCCCCCCCCCCCATTAGAAATAGGCATATGAATTACAGATGTGAGAGTAGAGCCTGTGATGGCTGTTTGGTCTTGTTCAGATGGTGAGTATTTATGTGTCTTGCTGTGGAGAGAAGGCAGCCATGGGAGCGTGTCTCTGGCTGAAGTGTGCAGGGACCCTTGAAGCCTCTGCCCTGCCCAGTGTGGTAAAGGCAGAAGAAATGTTCCTCCTCTTTGGGTGGAAAGCAAAGCATGGAACATAGCTCCCTTTGGACTACTGCTAGAGAATGATGTTAGGTAAGTCTCTCACATGTGTTATCTGTTTAGTAGCTCTTAGAGAAAGTAGCAGAAAATGGAGCAATCCGCATGAGATGCGTGGTAGTAAAGATAGTACTGTTTGGATAGGGGCCAGGTTGGCAACTTCCTTGCTTTAGGATATATTTTAAATTAATTCATCCTCTAATATATCTTAGATGTAAAGAAAGAAAAACCCAATGTATAAGCAGACAGTTACTTAAGGTAGTTTACTTGGGATAGTTTACTATCCTAAGATAGTTTTCAATAGCGATTGTGTGGAAGATGAAGGTGTTTTTGTAGCAGCTGTAGAAGTGAAACCTCAAAGGAATGAAACCATTTGATCAGTCTTTCAACACATACAGCTGATGTGTGACAGATTTTCATAAAACCTCCAGCTGCCAGAATCCCTGTTGTTTCTTTTGAAGATGGCCCTTTAGAGAAAAGTCCCTATGCAACATGCTTTCCCTTAGGCTTCACTGTGAACCTCTCATGACTATGTTTTAGTACAGTGAAAATTTCAGGGCCTTCTGTACTGTTCTCTTCCTCCCCCTAGGTAATGTCCCACCAGGGAATATCTCTGGTGAGACGATCATGATTTTGAAGGGGGCGAAGGTGAAAATGCCCATCTGATGCCAGTGGGCTGTGTGCTGGAGCTGCTTTGCCCCCATAAAAGACCATGATACTGTTTTTGCTGGGCTGGTAGAGGTCTATGGTTTCTCAGGTGCTAGAGCCTGACCTCCTAAGTTGCATTGCAGCTGGGTCAGATGGTGAGCAGAGGTTTTGTGAGCAACCCAGAAGGATCCTTGTTACCTTCAGGTGCTGACAGGAGCTGTAAGTTGCATGAAATCCTCCAGCAGAGGTTGCAATTGCCTCCAGGCACCTGACAGACCTCACGTACACTCCAGCAGCTAAAACCGGGGAGGGTTGTGAATTGCAGTTCTTCCTCTCCTGGGACATACAAGCTTTTCCAGCTGCACCAGAGGAGTCTGTAGATTGACAGATAACCTCCTTCAGGTCAGGCCTATGCCAATGGATTTTGAGAAGTTTATAAACAGTTATTCCATAGAAATTACATATAGAGCAACAGAAGGACTCTGATTTATATAGAACTGCATACAGCAGATAAACACCTTCAGGTTGTTACAATAAATATGTTAACTTATCATAAGCAAAGAAAATGTATATTTCTCCCTGTAACTGTTTATGTTTTACCCTTTACATTTTTCTCTGCAAAGTTGGATTCATATTCAGAGTCTATAGTTTGCAGCTTTGTGTTTCAAATACTGCAGGGGAGGGTTTATTTATTTTTAAAACTCCCTCTGTCAGACTGGATTAAATAAAAATCCAGTCATTTAAGTTCGATATTCTTTTTGCTTTTAAAGAAGCAAGTTGTCCACTTTGATTTCTCTGAATTTAAGTCAATGCTGTTACTTTGCAAAATATACATTCAAACCCTTTGATTCTTACGCAAACTAAGCTTCTGTTGGGTCTGATGATTTTTCTGAGTTATAACTCAGTTGCTCTCTGTCAACCGTTGTTGATTTACACCTATTTGTGCAAGGACATATTTAAAATTTCACTCTTCTATAGACAAGGACTGCTAAATGAACCCCCCTTGCTCCTTGCATATATTCTTTTACTGTGTCTTTCTGCTGTACTCTCTGTCATGCGTGAAGTAATTGTGCCTACCTACCATACTGCTTGGGCTTCCAGCCTCTTTCCCGGTGTTTTGTTGTGATAAAGTTTTATTTGCTTGTCTGAAGCTGGCGTATCGATGGTGTATGTTTGGAGCTCCCTATCTATGACCCTTTGCTAGTTGGGAAGAACTAGTTTTGAGGTGGCTCCTGGGAAGGCTCAATCTCCCACACAGATGGACTTGCTACTCCACTGTCTCCAAGAGCGTACTGTCAAACTCCTCCTCACTCAGCTAATTTTCCAAAATTGCTGAGCTATCCTGGATGTAGGCTGGGAAGCACCATAAATGGAAATGTCACCATGCTGGAGAATTCTTCCAAACGCTTTCCTCCACGTGTCACTCTCTATCTGGTCTTGACTGAGTTCAGCTTTATTCATTAGTTTAGCTTTTCCAAGTACAAGGCCATGCTGGTGGCAGGAGTTTCTTTATACACGATGGATAGCAGATGTCCATCTGTTGTCTGACCAGTTCATCTGCTGGATCCATATAGAAGTTCAATGTGCCCGGAGAGGAAATGGACCCATTAAAACTTCCCTGGTCAGGAATCAAGCGGTGGAGATGCAGCTTCCAGCTATGGCTGCTAGCTGAAGATGATGGGGCTAGAACTGGCATCAAGTCCTGATAGTCCTCATCCCTGTCCTATTGATTTAAAATAGGTCAGGAAGGCAAATTTGTTTTGCAGCTGTGCAAGTCCCAGGCCAAGAATGATGTCCTGCACAAAATAGTCCCGGTCTATGAGGAGTAGCTCTGGGATACTTTGAAAATATAAATAAATACATGCTAAGAACTGCAGAAAAGTCTCACTCAAGCAACGTATTTTGAACAAGTTTACAGCTTTTTCTCCGCACAATATGCTTTCCCAAAATACTGGCACTGAAAACTGCTTGATCTCATACCTAAACCCAAACCAGACCTCATTTCTGTTCTGTAAGTCTAGTCCCATGAAATTTCAGCAAGAGCTTGCTTTAGTGAGTTTGCTTTAACCTGACTCCAAAAAAAGTATCTGAGAGTGCACCAAAATTCACCTGTTTCAAGACTTTTAAGAGAATACCTCTGATGCTGTAAGTGCTGAAAGCATTCTGAGAACTTGAGCATTTAGACTCAAACTCTGCCAGCACAGAGAGAAGACTTTTTTTGATTCTTGCTGCATTTTGGATTTAACATTTACCTTCAATGCCAGAAGACTTTAAAATACATTTTTTCATAGAGGAATATGCAGCTACAAATTCTCTAGATCTAACATTTTAAAAAAGATCCATGGGATCTAATCCTACCAGCTTCCTCCTGGTCTAAACCATCACTGACTTCTCTGGAAGATTTTTTAGATTAAACTCTACAGCACCAGGAAATCCATGTGCAATAAAATGTAGAAAGCACAAAAGATGTCTTCATTTTCATATAGACAAAAGGTCTGTAAATAGTTTGATGTGCCTAATAACTTTCAGAATTGTTTAAAGGTGGAATTTAAATAAGCAGCCAAGTTTTCAGCAGATGCTCCGGGATGCTTGATAATCAACACTCCTGAAAAATCTGTCTATCTATTCAGATGCTGAAATACAGATGTAGGCATCCACTGTATTAATGATCTGTTTTTAGAAAAAAAAAAAGAGCCTAACATTTGCTTACATTAGACTAGAAAATGAAAAAAAAAATGGTGGTGAAATTTTTCTTTTTTTTCCTCCATTCAAGCTCCCTTTTTTCTTAAGATGAAGAGGATTCACTTTCATTCTTTTTTTACACAGGTACATTTATTATTGAATAAGCACCATCATGTGCTCGGTGTGATTTTAAAAAAAAGAAGCATAGGCTTTGCACTCAGGTAGCTCACAAGAGAAAATAAAACCCCCAAGGGATGTCATGGGGGATAGTACTTGCTTCCACCACCTCTTAAAGGCATAAAAGCATCTTTCCTATTTCTGTTGCGCTCTGTAGTTATGGATGATGTTTCTCCAGCACAGGGAAAAGAAGAACATGTTATTAAATTCTAATACACAGTCCTGGAGAAATACTGGTTTAATATGTGTGTGTGTGTGTGTGTGTCTTCGTGTGTGTAATACACATACATTTTTAAAGGGATGTGTTACAACCTTGTGGTTTCAGAAAAACTTGATTAATAGCTCACTTTCCAATATTGGCATAGTAAAGGATTTTTGTAAGTTAGACTTTTGCACTTTTCAAAAGCGGTGTTTGGAACAACATCACTAGTTTATATTAAGTTTAAAGACGAAACCAGCGGCGTACTACCATACGTGTCAAATCTGAAGTAGCTGAATGCCTACTTTCAGACACTTTTAGTTTCTGTTACAGAAAATTTAATTCAGCTGCATCTTGAAATCGCTTTTGAAATTTCTTTATAAACACAGAAAAAGACCTAATCTATCATAATATTCTTCTCATATTCTAAATACTTATATTTTGAAAACCTCAACACAACAGAAATTATATAAAGAATTCTTATTTGACATGTTAAAGACACAACATTTTAAATTTCATTACTGCTTTCTTGACTGTGTGTCACAATTCTGTAAAGATCAGGTTCTCGTGCTGAATTGGGAATGTCTTCACTGGGATGAATCTATTGTTTCCCTGCTGAGTTTGGTGGTTTCAGTTTGTAGCCTGTTTAAAAGTAGGAAGTTCTACTTAAAAAATCGCAACAAACAAAAAGATCTTGTACCGCAATCTTTGTGGAAAAGAGCCCTCTGAGCACAAGTAAGGATCACACAGATTTTCCATCCAAACCAACAAGGGAGCTCTGAGGATGCAAAAAGAAGCTGGTAGCACACTGCAACAGCCTGTCAAAAGAGGCTGCACCCATTCTTCGATTACCTGAGCTGTACCCCTTAGTTAAATATTTGTCTTCAAATCAAGAGAAGAAAGAACCAAAGGATGTTTTGTACACAGGAGCTTGACAGTCACAGAGTGGTTATGGGGAAAAGTCACAGAAAATCACCATGTAAGCACTTCTCCTGCTTCCCACGTCAAAAATGGTGCAAAAAATGAAAACTACACTATGTCTACCATATATCCATACTATCAAGCAGCACGTACGTAGCACTATTTCACTTACCAGTTTACTGGATTAGCCAAGTCACTGTCATATGCTGTTGTAACTGATACGATATCTTGGAAGAAATGAAGAGAAATTTTGCTCCATGTTTTTGCCTTAGGTAAACAACACTGTACATCTGTATACTCTAACACTTATTTTATTAAGCATGTTTAGGGACTCAGAAAAAAAATTAATCCAGATTTGCAGAAGGAGTTCCCTTTATTGTTCAAAATATTTGTCAGCTTTAATATTAACCTACCAGAGTTTTTGAAATTGAAGTCTTATAAATGCATAGGACACACATATACATATGTGGAATACGCATGCTACTTGCTAACAATTTTCAGTGAATATGTTAACTAGAAACTGACTGTGACTTTCATGATATTTTCTCCCCTGTATGTTAAGTCAATGACCTATTTAAGTACATTGGCAGCAATTTATGTCTTCTGACTTTATATTTCACAAAGGAATAGTGTGTTTTGTGTTATTTACATTAAAAAGACGTAGTATGTAAAACTTCACCTTTGTTAAAAATCACTTTATCTTAAGTATTTAAATTATTTCATGCTTTCAAAAGGCACAATTAAATATCTAACGAGAACTTCCATTCAATGTTACACATAATACAAAAAGAAAAATGTTTGAGACATCAATGATAATATTTTAAATATATTGGCACAGGAAAGTAGATGTCTTTTTGCTTTATTAAACTGACAGTTCAGTTCTGAAACTTTATTTTGAAAAGATTTAAAAAGGATTTGTGTCTTTAGAAATAAAAAATATAACAGGCATATCTAAAAAATATAGAAGAGAAAACCTGATTGTTACTACTAATGAAATAGCTGATGACAAAATAGTAGTCTTTTTGATTTTGATCACAAAAAATAAACTGGTAGTGACAGGATATGATGGATAGATTTGACATCCTGGCAAATCACTGTCATTGATTCAATTATTCTAATTCAGAATAAAAGCTGTATACAGTATGTGTTTATGCTACAGTGGAGTTTTTTAAGTGATTGACATTCATCATATTAGTTAGACAGTTTTAAAAGCTATGTCTTTGTTTTACACAGTGTTGTCAAGAAAAAAATAAAGTAGAACCTGGATTGCAGAAAAAAAAAAAGCAAACCACTTAAACCAACTCTTGGTTCCAAACCCATCAAAATAAGTTACCATTATTGCAGCCTATTAACATGTTCTTTGAAGAGTCAGTTTCACTCCAGCCATGTAATACACTATAATAAAGACTAAATTTTGAAACTGTAATGCAATCTTACAGCTGGGTGGTTTGGAAGTTCTGCAGAGAAGAAGATATTACCTTTCAAAATGGAAGTCAGCCTCAGAAGAAAGAATGCAAACCACTTTAATTTACAGGTCAGCTTTGCTTCACCGTTCTTTTGTTTGATAAGATATACACAGAGATACATACAAAACAGTTAGAAGTTCGCAAATTATATATGTGAGGGTACAGAAGCCTGAATTACTTGTATATTCTTCCCTGCTTTAGACCAGCATGCTGTGATATCCTTCCCCGCGCTCACATGCACTCTTCTGGTTTTCTAGCATTAATGTAGCTGTCGGTTTGAATTTCAATCTTGAATTACGTCTGTTGACATAATTTCATAGTGCTGACTTCAATTGTTTAGGATTACTGTTTTGAACTACATAAGGAAATCAATTCTTTTCTCTATGGTTAGTAAATTCCATTCAAGTGCATTTTAATGCATGTAGTAAGCCATAAGGCAAAGTAATTATCTAGAATATATTCTGATTCAAAAAACAACCATTCGTAACTACTGGCATATTAGAATAAAAACTACCTCATATAGTTTAAATTTATTATTACATATTTAATAAACTAATGTAAATATTTCCTGAAATTTAAGAATGATATTTCAATTACAAAAATTAATGTTTTTAAAACCATAACTGTGTAGTTTCCTTTCCAAATAACACATGACAATGAATTGCTTAGTTTCATTCCTTTATTTCAATAAACCACCCAACTTATTATTCATACAAAATATTAAATGTACGTATATAAAAATTCCATTGGGAAAAATATCCCTTTATTTTTAATGTAAAAAAATCTAGAAACGAAAGGATAAGAGTATTTTTCATATTTTAAGGAAAGAAACAAAATACTGTATGTTTCCAGTCAAGCAGAACAATGGCAGGACCGAACATAACACAAGCTTTAACAAAAAGCAAAATCCAAACAAGCCCAAAATTAGTACAAAGAAACCAGAACAAAAAAAAAAAAAAAGGAACCATATGATAACATGTATTTTTAAAGACTGCTGGGTCAAATCATTAAGAAAAATATTTACATAAGTCATTAACACTCATAATTAGAGTGTCATATAAATCTGAGTGAAACTGCTAAGTAGAAATCACTAGAAGTCCAGGTGCTTCTTGCCGATGGCCATAGCACCACATCCTGAGCTCAGCAGTTTGGCGGATTCTGCCAGATCCTGTTTGCTTGTGCGGCTCACTGTGTCTGACAAGTCTGGAGGCAAATGCAGTCGCTGTGGCAGGAGATTTTCAGGAGGGAGAGGGAGAGAGAGAAGAGAGAGAGGAAAAAACAGGGAGGGGAAAAAAAAGAATAATTGCAGTAGAATTTACTTTCCATAGCATATTTCAAAATGCAGTCTTTTTCCTGACTTATCAATGTTTACTCACACAAATAAAACACTTCCCAGACACTCTTTTAGGCTGACCTGGAAACAGTTTTGTATGTTTTCAATATATTAGATACTCTAAATTGGAATAGATTTTTTTCCTCATGAAAATTTTCTAAACAGAAAATTTGTTCAAGGTATTTAATGATATCTATAGGCATTTTTCTTCTAAAACCAAGTGTTTTGCCTGTATGTCAACGCCTACATCAAATCCTTTCATTTCTATAGCATTACAATATAAGTATAGTTTTATTTCAAACATGCATACTTTGTGGCAGGGTCTGAAAATAAATGATGTGATGGTCTAAAGATGGAGAGGGCTCACCCTGGTTACAGCATCATTGTGCTAAATGTTTCTTCTTAATATTCTACTGATAATTGTTAATAAAACCAAGCAGTGATAGTAGTTGCATTTGATTAAGGCAATCACATATGATAATCAAACCTTAGCATCCCGTGTGAGTTGTAGGAACATTACATCCAGTTTACAGATGAGGAAACTGAGACACAGGTTATACTGTTATCCACAAGCACACAGGTCTTGCATAATACACCTTATTTTGCAACTATGACAAAAATATTTCAACTCTCCAAGGATCTTTTACACTGGAGATATATAAAGGACATGACATTACCATTTAGTTTTTGTCAAGTAAGGTGAAAATGAATGTAAAACTGAGGCTTTACTCGGTTAATTACTGGCTCACTTTTGGGCACAGTGAGGTACTGAAAGCTGGTCAGATGAGACAGTTGAGCATCTTCTACACAGTGCAATAATTTATGAAACTGGTATCAAGGAAGTAGCGCATTTCTTGAAAGATTTAGTAGGCAAAGGCTAAACTGTGTGGCTCTTCTTTTAAAATGCACATGCTTCTGAAGGGAACAGAGTAACAGTAATGGCTGCAACACTATATTAGGAGGCGGTGTGGACTATCCTTATTCTCTGCTTTTGCTATGTTTTTGCTTTTATCACAAGACGTAAATACAGCTGCCTTTTATTCAATTCCTTTGCAACTTTCGTAGGATAAGAATTCAATTAAAAAGCGTAAGAATTATCTGTATTTACAGCAGGCTGACTGTTCAATTCATTGCTGGTTTTGAGACTGTGCAATTAGGCATAACTTGAGAGGTGCTGCAAAGTGCTTCCCACCACCGGCCACTCCTGGTTGTGGGCAGTACAGGGAGGAGAATGTGTGCGGGGTGGTTGTCTTCTCCAAGGGAAGGAAATGTTTAAAGTAATGCATGTGCAGTAGGAAAGCCTGTGCCCAGGGTGAGATGACATACCTCAGTGTTGAAATAGGAAAAATGTGTGTATTTATTTGTAGCACTTTGCCTATGAAGCACAATTTATGTATCAAAACCCACTCCCCACGTATACCATTTAATAACTATGCAGCTCTTACCTTTCACTGTAATAAATCAGGGCTGTGGTATGGTATCCTTCACTTAGTTTTTCCCTTATTCCTAAGAAGGTTAAGCATGGCTGTGGATGTGAACTGTGCTCCGTGATGCCTCATTTCTGCATCAATACAATATAAACTAGGGCATGTGCCTATCTTGTTTGTCTGCCAAGAAAAACGTTCGCTAGGAAAGAGCCAATGTACCACTTGGATTGCAACCACTGCAAAATGAAGGATGAGGAAAAGCCTGGAAGTGCAGGGGAGCACTTGACAGATCTTTCAGTCACATTTTCTTTCCAAAAAAGCGTACAGTACTCTGCCAGCAGGGTACAGGGTATCTGGTATGTGGGAGGTGGAGAGACGAGTGAACTACTCCAACCTTCTCCCACTCACTGTTCCCACCTATCTGCCCTCACCGGGGAGCAGGAGGGGCAGCTTCCTCTGTGGGAAATGTAGTACCGCTGTCTTCCTCCTGCAATTATGAACCCTTTTGCCTGGTCTGCCAAATGGATTCAGAGCAAGGTGATGAAGAGCAAACAGAACTGAGACTCAGCAAACTCATCATATGCAGGGACTAACTAATATCACAGATAGGGAACAACTGTAAACCCTGTCACACTGGCCTGGACTTAAAGTGCGGTCAAAAGAAAAAAAATCTTTGGTATTTACACAGCCTCTTAGTCAATGCTGTGTTTGTTTGCTAATATGCATTATAAACATAAAATAGAAGAATATTCATAAATTTGCAAAGACTCAGATAGGAAAAGTAAAAATTAAAGATTCTCTGATTGGATGGTGGGACTGAATTAGGCTTTTACAGACATATTTGTTATGATACAGTGTTTCATTATACACGCATGTATTCTTCCCCCATCTTATTCAGTGAAGAGGATGCACACTGCTCATTTAGTGACTGGCTATTCAGTATTTTGTTTTCTTGTCACTGTTTACTCTGAACTTTTCTGACTTATTTATTGTACACTATTCAAACCTTGCTCTGAAGACAGAATGGCTTTTCAATAGCACATGTCAGTATATAGCACTTGAATGCTTCACAAATACCAACTGTGTTATTTTCCCAATATTCTCGTGAGATAAGGCAGCAAAGTTACCTTCATTTTAGGGACAGGGAATTGAGGCACATAATACACATGGCAAAAGGTATCTACTAATTTCAGAAACACAATCTGAGGCATTTAGGACTTGCTTCTCCAGAATGTTTAGTGTTGTACAGTGTTTCACGTGATCAAATGCTAACTTCATTTGCAGCTGTGAGTGCTTAGCTGTGAGTGCTTAGAATTTCTTCAAGAACCCCAAGTCAGGCACTCAGAAAGCAAGAGACACAAAATAAGAGTATAGAAATAAAAATGCTGGGTTGAAGTGACATGATCATACAGAAGCTCAGTGGTATATGCAGAGACACATCACACCTTTCATGATATTCTTCAATCGTCTTAATTACAAGACCATACCTCCTTCAATCCTCACCCTCTCTACAATCCCAATTTTCAAACATTACAACAAATTGCTGGTTCTCCAGGAAGCATACTTCACTGTGTATGCCACATTCATCCTCAGATCAGAGGTATTCTGAACAATAAACAACACTAGGTCCTCTGCAAACAACTGAATATTATCCTGCCATTAAGATCTGAGTCACAGCACACACAACACGCCACCTCTGAATAAAGCCTGAACAGGCATTTCAGAATATCATTCCTTACATCTTCTGTGTGCAGCTGAAAAATATAAACAGGGCTGTCAATATTAATCCTATTAGATATTTTAACACCATTAAAAATATTCTAAATTTTAAACCACAAACAAACTGGAAATTCATTGCACGGCATTATACAGACATCCACAGGTTAAACAACAGGCCTTTATTTTTGGCACCAATAGGGACGTTGCGGTCACTTGAACTAAGGCAGTAAGTGATAGCATGAATAGGCTGTGATCCTTTTTGAACACCAGCATTACAGAACGATCAGACATTTTCACAGATATCTGCTGACCACAGAGAAACAATCACATTTAAAGTCCCAGTTTAGGACAAAATGTTTTCTGGTGGACAGACTTCTCTGCTATTTCTGAGGCTGTGACCTCCATCCCTTTCAATCTCTCTTTCTCTTATCAGTCTGATAAGAATCAGGCTGATTTTGCTCACATCAGCAATCCCAGTTCTCGTTGCCCGGGCCTCCCAGCCTGCAACTGGTCTTCATGACAAAAACGCCCTTTCTCTGGTTAGCTGCACTCCCCAGCCCCTGCCCCGGCCAGTCTCAGCTTTCTACTTCCAAGCTCTTCATTCCTACTCCTGCCAGTCTTGGGTTTCTCTTGCCCTTTCCTGCCCATATTCCATCCCCTCCTCCCGTTCCTAATGCCTAGGTCCAAATTCAGCACCAGGCCACCCTTCCTTGTCTCAGCCCCTTGTCTTCCTCATCCCCTATTTTGTCCTCCTCCCCTTCCCACCTTGATCTGCCCTTCTTTCTCCTGCTGGCACTGCTTTCCATCCCCCTGTCCTGCCCCTGCTCCCCTCCTCTGCCCCGGTGTCCCCTGATCAGAGTGTGGGCACAGGCAGTGGCTCACCCTCTGGTCTGAAAAGCAGGTACCTCCCTGGAAAAGGGTCGAGCTGAATATGCAGAACGGAGTGTGCCTGGACCAGACAGGTGAATTTTCACAGGATAGCAGAAACATGTCCCTGACATAAATGCTAGACACAAAATTGAGTATTTTCATTTGCTCTTTTAAATAATTGAAGATTGTCACTAAAATATTCCACTGTGTGGATAAACACAGAACTTCCTGTAGCCCACAGCAAGCTGGCAGGGCAACGTTATTTTAAGGGAAAATGGTCATAGTCTGGCAAAAGTAAATAGGCAAGTGAAAATAGGATCCTACAACTGCCCTCCTTGTGATAATTTCTTAAAGCCTGTATCAAAGAAAGGTAAAGATTGTCAGTGTAAAAACTAGGGAATGCTGGAGTAAACTTCCTTTGTGCAAAGTTAATTGTATATCTGTGTTATTATAGTGTGTTTAATTACATGATCACATGATCACTATTTTCACCCATGCAGGCTGGCAGAAAGGTTTAAACTTAGGATCTTCAGAATCCGACTCTAAGCTTCATTCACTCGATTAAGAAATAACTGGCTACAGAAGAAGGTTATTACTGTACAAGGCATAGCTAGGGAAGGGGCATGATGTGAGTGCTGGTGCTTCCCGCCTGCTCTCTTCCGGGCAGGTCCCGAAGGCTTTGCGGTGCTAGGAACAATTACACCGAACCCAGCTAAGCACACAGCTGTAGGGCATGCATTACGAAAGAAAACAGTTCAGACAAAACTTATTACATACCTTGCCTCTGCTCCTCCCTCTGCCTGAAGAAAACTTCTAATTACTTTATTTGTTCTCCATGGGGAAAAAAAATCCCAGTACCAGTGGAAGATAAGAATATGTAAAACGACAGGCCAGAAGGGACACGGAGCAATCAGTCCAATACAGTGCTGACAGTTTTCAGACATTGCTCTGCCTTGTAAGACTGGGATGTAAAGATCCAAGCCATGGCTATTCTAGGAACTTTCAGTGGGCTGGTATATTTTGTTGGGGTGTAATTTATTTTTTTAAACAAACAAAATCCCTAGTAGACAAAAATACTAGCAAGTGCTTTTGCCAGTGTAGCTGATTGTATCAAGGGCACTGTTCTACAGATTTATTCCAAAAAACAGACTTTCCAATGTAAGACTATTTCTCTCTTCAGTATTAAGAGGCCTGACCTGCAGTTTTACTAACAACCTCTCCTGATGTTGATTATACCTCGGTTACAAAATGCATAGAAACAGTACGCAGGCTTTAACTGACTATAAAAGGGGTTGAAAATAAAGTAAAAATCATATGACTGAACCAAGGTAACCAATGACATGTTAAACAAAGAGCTAGCTGTTAGAGATGATGTTAAAGAACTGATTACTATACAACTATACACATAAGCTACACATATTCTTCTGAGGAATCGACTGGCACTGCATTGTGGAGGCAACTAGTGAAATCCAGTATTACACCTACATGATATAAACATATAATTACTTTTCAGATTTGAGGAAATGTGTGTCTGTGCAGATTGTTTTTACACTGGCTAAAATACTCAGAAATAATTGAGGTGGAAGACACTCAAGATACAGCAAAATTTCATAAAATTAATTGAGGGCTACTAAAATCACATATTCTGTAAAATGCTTTAAGCAATAAAAAGTATAAAAATGCTTAGCAAGAATATGATAAGCAGATATACATATACTGGCAAAAATCTAAACCCAAAGTAATTCTTCTTCATATTACTCCAAAATAATTGTAATATTTTGGTAGCTATTAAAGTGTAATACTGTAGCAAACAAATACATAACAACATAGTGATGCAAAATAATTGAATCTCATAAAAAAAGAGGTGGCAGTTTGTTCTTAATTTGACATATATTAAAGTAATTCCACTAAAGTTAACCTTGTGACTCTGCTAATAGCTACATGAAACTTTAACAACTGAGCCCAAACTTCCCCAAACTAAATTTAAAAAAAAAAATATTTACGATTCCATTTATTTGGATCTTTGACCAAAAAAATTGCTTATTAGTATAATATGGCTGAAGTCCTGCCTTGGGGCAGGGAGATGGGTTAATGACCTCTCTAGATCCCTTCCAGTTCCATTTGCTACAACTCCACGAAGACTGAAGTCACCAAAGCTGAAGGGATTTGGTTTAGGGGGAAGAGGGGGGTGGGGAGAAGAATTTTAGGAATGTTGGGAAAATGAAAGATGCAGACTCCTAGTTGGGGAGCTTTATATCCTACTTATTTCTCTTTGAAGCAGAACTCTTGCCATACCATAAAACCCACACAAGAGAGAACAGGAACAGTCTGTGTTACAGAGGCCAAGTTCCTGTTACTGTTTCCTCTTCTGCTTCTGATGCCCATAGTGCACGCCTTGCATTGTTTTCCCTTTTATGTCTTTTTATTATTAACTCATTTATAATTACTAGTAATTATTTCTATTATCACAGTACCTAGGAAAAGACCTCAGCATTTTTGTAGGTAACAAAAGAAAGGTGGGTTTTAAGGAGAAAGCAGGAGATTGGTAATGCAGCTTTATAAAACCTCCTCTTAGAGTAAAGAACCCCATTACTTGCTTGAAAATTATCAAACTGTCAAGTGATTGTCACCATTACCTGATTGGAAATAGATTTCCTGATAATGAATAAGGTCTCACAGGCAGGCTGGGGAAAAGGACACGGAGGCCTTTGGAAAAGAAAACAAGCAACTTACATCTCAAGAAAAGAGGGAGCCAGTGGAGGGATGCCAAATTACTCCACAGCCACTAAGCTGTCTCTTTATCTTTGCAGTGCAGACTACTGTCCCAAACTGGAGGCTTTAGCTGCCCATGCTCACAGCCAGCTCTGATACAATGCAGCTGCGCACCCCCAAACTGGGTTGCTGGGTGAGAAAGAGCTGTGCAAGAAGGAGCCAGCAAAGCCCTGCCAGGTGCTCCCCACTTTGCTGGGGAGCTGCGCTGTGCTCCAGCCCTGGCCATTTTCCTGTGCTACTGCTGTGCTGAGCTGGGTATGATCCTGACCTGCTGCTCTGACTTCTCAGCTTGACAGTGGACTTGGATCTGTCTGGCAGTCACCAGCACTGGTGGCTGACCCTAGTTACCTTTTTGTACCTGCTCTGCTCTTCTTATTTGGGCAGCGGGGGAAGGATTTAACAGCGGTGGCTGAGCTCGCCAGGTACACTGGGTATACCTTCAACATAATGGCAACACGTGGCACTGATTCTCTGCGGTGCCCCGAGCCACAGTTTCAAGGGCACAGCAATATGCTTACGAGGTGAGGTCCCGATTTACCTGATGTCCCCATAGGTCACATCTTGCATTTCTAACTGAGGTAGCTGCCAAATGGTTACAAACTCCTTAAGAGATACACATTTCAGGAGCATCTTGGCTTTGATAGTCAATGACCTTACTGCTTTCTTAACAGGTCATCATCAAGCACAGTAACTAACTGGTCTTCTTGGCAAAAACAAACTATTACTTTTGGGCTTAATATAAACACAAAGATGTGCAGGTATGAAACTAAATTTCTTCTACAGAGAAGAGTCTATTCAAATATTTGACATGGAGGTGACTATAAGTTTTGGCCTATTCTCTTGCCAAGTTTGCCAATTGAGAGACACTCGATATGTGTATTATGATGAAATGAATTCTCTTTTATATGATATGTAGTCTACTGGAGTGACATATCACTTATGTTGACATAACTTTCTAACAACTCATATAAAAATCTGACAATATGGCTACGAAAAGAGGTAAAATTCTTATTAATGCCACAAAACCTAAAAATACTTCTGAGTTAATGTAAATTCACTTCTCAGTGACAAAACAGTAAGCTCTTTACCACTGAAGACATTATAAGTTCCCACAGCAAGGACTAGAAAAGTTATTCCAGACAGCCTTGACACATGTCAGGCAGAAATCTTGTAATAGTCCTGAAATTTGGTTCACAGATAGTGATAGTGTCTCACAATCCACAATATTTATCTTGTGGAGAGAATGGTGCCAAACTACCCTTCCATAACTGCATTTAGGTCTTAGGCAAACTATTTTTAAACTCTTTTACTATGAAACTCTTAGATTTCTGTTCATGTTACAATTTTCTCAGGATTTTAACAAATTCAGGAGACAAACCAATTAGTAACCATTTTTCTGTATAATGGACATGAACTCAATTTCTTCTTGTTCTGCTATATTCACATTGCTATTTTTAAATTACAGCAATGGATACATTTTCTAAACTGATTGTAAAGACAAAAGACTTGACTTTTAAAAAGAGCATTCTAAATTTTTCTACTTTTCAGGTAACGGTGATTGACTTATAACTAATCACAACTATATCAACGCATGTTAAAATAAGCACATTTACCATATGCATTTCCTATTTCTTTTTTTTTAAGGTGAAGCATAATCTGAGACGTCAAAATTAATTATTGTTAACATCAGGTGTTGAGAGGTGGCTTCCACTAAGAATAGCTGATAAATATACTTCTACCTACATATCCCTGTCTGTCTGCTAAAGGACACATTGCTAATATGAAAATAATTTTTTATATATGGCTAATAATACTTAAAATACTTGAACACAATTCTAAAACTCTTGTTTTCCATCACTTACAGAATGGAAAATAAAACCAGGGTAATTCTCACTTTCACCTCATTTGCAGGACAGTGATGTTTTGTTGTGGGTTTCCAGTACTACAAAGAGATTATTTAAACAGTGACTTTAAAGACACCTGGCAAAATTAAGAACCATTAATAAACCCACTTCCTTTTGTGATAGATTTTGTAAAAGCCATTTTACATTTCAGAATGCTGAATCTTAATATGTGCCTCTTCAGTGCAGCTTCCCAGTGGATCTGCTTTACAGAAGTGATATGATAATATCCAGGACAATTCAATTCAAACTGTGCTAATTTGTTTGGATATGCCACATGGTCCTGTTTCTGTTCTCTGACCAGAAAACTACGCAAAGTACTTAAAATCTGAATTCCTGAGTCTGAATTTAAAACTTGGTTTATTTAAACACTGGCTGTTCCAAAGTGAAAATCTTTCAGTGATATTTCTACCAATAAAATTCAGTTCTGTACATGTTTATGTAAAATGAATCTCCAGGGGATTTCAGATGGCTGAAGAAGTTCCAGTAACATGTGAGTAGAGATGGGTGGGTTTTTGCATGTGCAGCATTAGTCACTACTTTTCAGTGACAGGAAAAGAAAGTACAGACAATTGACTGAACAGACACTTTAATTCCAAAGGAAAACTCCAAGATGTGTTAAAGATGATACTACATGTGAAGGGACACAAGGGAAAGATAAATATATCAGGAAGATTTACCTTCTCTGACACTTGAGAATGCTGAGTGTTTGGCACCACAGAGTGCTTTAAATCACACATACAAGTAACAGACCCGTTTTATATTATAACCGTAGTCTCTGCATAATGAAGCAGCTCCCTGTGTTATATAAAGGGGGCTGGATTAATCAGTGATCGTTATAGGCTATCCAAGGACTACAGCTGTTCAACTGCTTGTCTGATCCAAAATTCAGAGAACTACATGGTTATCTTACACTCAGAACTGTACTAAATACTTACATAGCATACCATTGTAATACTTACTGATCAGCTCTTATCAAGGACATACTGAAAGACTGTCTCTGTCTGGAAGAGTTTACAGTCAGAACACACAAAGTGGGTAAAAAGGAAGAAGTGAAAGATAAAATACCCAGGCAGAAGGAAAAATGTCATGATATATAAATACTGTATTAATGCCAAAGCTTTTTTTTATTCCTTCTAACTGAAAAAAATATTGCACAGAAAGGCAAGTGAAAGAGAACAAGCATGGGAGAAGAAATTAAGTGACAAAGGGCTGAAGAGAAGATGGAGTGAAGGGAAAGATGGAGGGCAGGAGGAGATATATTATCTAGGTGTGCTAATGAGATTGGAATACATTGTCTAAATGCTGAAGGGAAATAGTGTTCTAAATTCCAATAGTAGTTCATGAGTCTGATGGTATTGCCTATGTCCAAAGAAAGCAGGTAACATTTCTCCTGTAGATCTGTTCTTTTTGCTGAATTTCTCCTCCTTGAGCTTACGTAAGAGGAGTGTGAGACTTGTGATGCAAGTCTGAGTAATTCTGGGGCTCTCAGGATAGTCTGGCTGGATGCTAATGTTAATGTCACATTCTCTTCCCTGATGGATTCATTCAACTTAATTGCAGCTGTCTACAAGTCAGCCATTCAGTCTAACCTATATTATATACTTAGGATGAGATGAATCATCCTTGTAAGTGCTTGCCCAGCTCTGCTGATTATTCAGGAAACCTGGATGACTAGCTTAAACTAAATTCTTAACTTGGAGTGTAAAAGGTCAAGGAGAGGAATTCAGTCCTACAACTATATGAAGCTTCTCACTGAGTCAGTGCCTCCACTATATCTCCTCTTTCTTTAAACGACATTGTAATGTGCCACAAAGTACGGATTTCATATCAAATCACAGATGGCTCACTGGAAATGTTCCAGAGTTGCTGGCAATGCCCACGCTGCTCTACAACAACTTGGGTCTCTTTGCTGGGAAGCTTGAGAAGTGTTCAAGACACTGTGTGTACAAACAAAAGCTGTGTAAGTGAGGAGGAGGGAGAAATAGCATTCAGAGACAGAAGCATCTGTTCTAGAAGGTCCAACATATTACAGTGTTACTGTCACCCTCTAAAATTTCAGCTAAGCTGGGAAACTAACCAAATATTTGAGTTCACATCCAAAGCTATCTGTTAAAGTTCACTGTAATCTATCAAGCTTCTGTCTCAGTTTACATATTTTGTCACATTTCAGGAAACTCATTAATATATCCATTAAAAAACCACCATTTTATCTGGGGTTGTGCAACAAACATAAATAACTGATAAAATTTATTCTGCCTCGTGCTAAAGTTGTCCAGATAGATTTCAACACTTCACAGAAAGGTTATGCTACAAGACAGGTAACTCGCAGTGGCAAGTCTCCATTACAAGTGCATTTCAATGCCTGATTTGCCAACTCAAAAAAGGGACAACAGAAATACAGATTTCTGAATGGAACTGTTCTGCCAGCTATTTCTGAATAGTTCTGCCAGCTATTGCTAAAATACATTATTGCCTATTCCCATTGATTTCAAGTATCTAGTGTCTCTATAGATCCTGTGAGATTTAGAGTTTAATGAAGAAAATGGGAGCTGCTCTGAGACTCTGGACCAGCCCAGCTGTGGGGTGCCCCAGTGCTGCCTCAGCAGTTTTTCTAGATTTTGTATAGACAATGCTGATTTCCTCCTATACTTTAGCTGGAGTTGTGTGTACAAACACAAGCACAATATGTAACTATACATGCAAATGTACACATTACTGATGACTGCATATGCGTTACTGATAATGGCCAGTGTGTCTACCTACAGAATCGCTCCAAGGCAAGCAGCATTGCTCTAGAAAGCACTGAGACAGTGTGAGCAGTATTGTTCTACATTCAACTACATAATGCAAACCACCCATACAATATGTGCCTGAATGCCTCTGTTTCAAGAGACCAGTGTCACAGGTTTGTCAAGTTGCTGGTTATGAAGAAGGAGTGCGTAGGGGTGCAAAATGTAAATGCTAGCTGGGGGGGTACTGTTGTTTTATACCGGGAGTAGCCCTATGCTCAGTAGTCTATTTACTTTTTTAGGTCAGCTAGAATTAGAAAATTTCCATTGCTAGGCAGCCCAGCACATCTGTGAAGCATTTCTGGGCGTTCAGACCTGGAGCACGTGCTGCCCAAAGGGAAGATTCATTACCCCATGTTACACAGCCCGCCAGTCCCTCCCCCGGGAGGCACTAGGGCTTCGGCAACAGGGAAGCGCCTTAACTTCGTGCAGAAACATATTACATGACCAGAACACAACAATTAGCACATTTGTAAAGCTTCAGAGATAGGAACAATTTAATAGCTGTTTCAAGCAGACTAATTTTCTGGAGCTTTTTATCTTTTTTTTTTTTTTAAAAAACTCTTTTGCTTTTCATGCATGGACAGGTTCTTCTTTGCTACAGGTATTTTCTGAGTCTGCCTTGCAGGATTATTATGTGTAGAGAAACACAAATTATTGCTAGTGTGTATAAATGTATTGCTAGTTTACAAAATTCTGCACATTTACAAACCAAGGCTGCTAAACAGATGACCAGTTTGTTTACGTTTGCAGCTTTTCACAAGCTAGAAACTTCAGCTCTGCAATGGCAAATGCCACTGTCAGATGCTCCACGCTAAGGCAAAAACCAGGACAGATGAGGGAAAAAAAAATAAATTTTATCATTGTCTTCTTACCCTAAAAACTGGCACTGAAATAGGAAGTATGTTCAGTTCCTGTAACTCCCAGGTAGGATGTAGACACTATAAAATTAATATTTTAATATCTCTTATTTTCAGTATTAATCCCCCAGGACTCATAAGGGCTACAGTTTAAAACTCCAGCTAACAAAGCCTTTTGTAATATTATTGCCAAATAATCTTAAGACTTCAGAAATCTCTGAAGTGTAATTTAAATCTATAATATTGGATCAACCTGTTTTGGTATGAAAACATACCGTGGCATATTTTTATTCAGTGATTGATATTGCTTATACAAAAAAATATAAAAATCACACTGGTGATCAAGTGGTCATGTTGACTACCCTTTGGCAAACCAATGCTTTAAAGGAAGTTTAAGCACAGAATAAGAAGTGGCTGGGGAAAGGTTAAAAGACAGGTCACACTAATTCCTTTTTAAATTGAGTCTATCTAAGGCAGTAGGACCCAGTGTAAACTGAAACAAATATATTAAATATGAATGACAGAAACTAGTATCACATTAAATGCAAGACTTTTGTGACTAATTGAGATTAAAATAAACATTACTGTTTATCTGGAAGTTGGGGGGAAGGGCTGAACATTTGAGCATATTCCTGCATCAAAAATGTGTTTTGTACAGAAACTATATGTCAAATTACAGTTATTTGCTTTCAGCTGTTTCTAGCAGCTATTTAGTTTTGTACTTTTCATGTGTCAGTATTTTTTTCATTTCACTTCTTTATTCCCTACTACAAGTAAGTCTCTTTAGAGCAATAAGATCTTTAAAATCCCTTTAGTGTTTAGAAATGTCAACAATTCAGTAGACTATACTTGATGAATAGGCCAGATAGAAAAACCTGCCTCAAGTTTTTATCTCAAGAGAAGTAAGGTGCTTTGAAGAGCACTTGATTTGAGATTTAGAAGCCTGCTGCTATTCAGCCAGACACTCTTGAGAGCTGTTAAGTCCTGACCTATAGTATGAAAACAGGTTGGAGGGAGGGAAGACATACCAGTAAGAAATATATATTTTGTACTCCCTGTATAATTATTTCTTCTAAATACCATTTAAACATTTCTTCCTATAAATAAGTAAAAACCTAAGAGATCAGGCAACCTTATCAGACAATCTTATTTGAATATTTTGAATGTGGCTGGAACTTGCCAGGGGGAACAGCTACAGCACTGGAAAAAGATGAGGCTCTAAAGGAAAAAAATATCTAAATGGTTCTTTCCATTTGAATAGACGGCACTGACATATTAAAGCTTCGTATTTTTGACAAGAGACATAGAATACAAAGATGTTTTCACTTCAAAATATGCAGTGGAAGAATATGAAATGCTTTGGTTTGCTGTAATTATAAAAAAATATTTTTTTCATGCTTTGCTATTGCTTCCACAGTCTACAACCAATCTCAATACCAGACTACAATGAGTTCATTCAACATCATAAAACAATCAGTTTAACATATCTGCACACCAATAATAATATCAGATGAAAAGTAAGCCAAACTGTAAGTCAATC